>NW_023270377.1:82780415-82999382 GCF_011800145.1 Mirounga leonina | reverse complement strand
TCTACCTGTGGCCCCTTTCATAATCTGATTCTGACTTCCCTCTCCGGGGGCATCTGATACCCCATCCCTCCTTGCACCTTATTCTTCAGTTGCACCAAAGAGTGACCTTTCCTGAAACATGCAGGTTTATGCCTCTTCCCTCTTATGATCTTTTTTCTACCCAAACATTTTTATCTCTTACTTGCCAACTGTACTCTTGTTCCTCCTTCATGATCCACATCAAATCAAATGTCTTAACTTCCTTGAAGCCGTTCTCAACTCTCTTAGGAAGAGTCAAATCTTCTCCTAGTCATACACTTTTATATTAAGATTTAATACATAGCATTGACTATCACCTCCAGGAACAACATACTGTATCTCTATCGTCGTATCTAACAGAACTGTTGCAAGGTAGGCCTTAAGTAAATGAGTAAATGAAATAAGCTAATGAATAGTTCCCTTCACACATGGAGATACCACTCAGAGCAGACAGTATTCAGCATTCTCTTTTCATATGCAAACAATGCACTGAGCTCATCAATAGGAATTGTTCTAATTCATTTCAGAAGAATTTTGTTGCATTGAGTAGTCAGTGACAGCCTAGAAACCTTGATGTGCTTGTCTTTCCAGGTTGGATAGAGGGAGTGAAGTAAAAAACACAGAAGCGGAGATTGCCGATGTTCAGCTAACCACTGACTCGATACTATAAACAGAAAAAAGAAAAAAAAGTGTCAAAGCAATGGAAATTTCATGTCAGGGAGTGGGGTAGTCATGAGCCTATTGGATTGACCCTTAATAAAAAACTTTGTAAAGTTGTTCTAGTAGTAATCTCCTAATTATTAGTGCAATGATTACAAGTAAAAAAAAACAAACAAACACACACACACACAAAAACAAACTACACTTACCAGCAGTTAGATATAACTGCAACCACCTGGACTTGTAATCCCTTTACTACTTTCCTTCAATATTTCCACTATCACTTATAGCTTCTCAAGAAAAAAAAAAAATACTCTTATAGTAGAATTACTGAAATTTATCAGGTAATATCCATGAATAAACAATATATGATTTTTTTAAAAAAATAATTTCTGTTCTCAACGCCTTATTTAAATAAATGACATCTACTTTCCTTGTCATGAGTATTACTATATCAAAATTTTGTTTGTTCAGCCTAGTAAATAAATGATTTAATTATGTTTTATATTTTGTTTGTTTCTAAGGCTAAAAGAACAAATAAATACATACTGTCTGAAACACACAAGATCCATAGTGAAAGCTTACAAAGTGGCTGAAAAAATGAAAGCCTGCTTTCATATTTTTTTTTTCTTAACTCTGTACTCTAGCTTGAAGAAACAATGAAATTAAGCTCAATCGAATTTATTTAGTAAAGTTCACCTGACACTTTAAAGACACATCTTTGAGTTTAATCTTTCTAACTCTGGGCCTGGCCCTTTGAGACTCTTACCATCTTTCACATGCCCCCTTTATGTAGAGAAAAGAGAAAAAAAATGCATGAGACAACTGTGAAATATTTTGCAAGATTTTAATATTACTTAAGCAAACTTTCATTCCCTTTGTTTAGCGGCCAGCTGTAGCTGACACAAATATATAGCTGCTAGCTGCTAGCCCGCCCTCAGAGCGAGATTTTATATAAGGATTTATTTATGGCTAATTTCTTTATCTTTATATTGAATATCATACTTGGTAGTATCTTTCAGCTTGTAATTATTTTTGCTTCACATCAAAGAACAACATTAGAAATTAAAGTCCATTCACTGTTTTATATGATTCATAGCCTATGCTGCAAATCTTATAAAAGATGCTCATTTTTCTTTCTTTTCCAGATCCCCTCTCCTCTTCCTCTGTCCCTGCACCCGTCTAACCCCACTTCATTCACAGGGCTCAGTACTTTTGGTATTAGTAAATCATACTAATATATATTAACAATATATACATATCAGAGAAAGAAACATTTTCCTGCCCATCATCCTGATCCACAGTCCAAGGAAACCTCAGTTTCTTTGCCTCTCGGCGTCGTCTTTTAAGGCTGGATTGTTTATGTCGATCTCCTAAAGTGCTTGCTGAATAAGAAAGACGCACTTGGTACCAAGCTGCCTTTCCTTTCCTTGGTGTGGAATCCTATAGCACTGTGGAACTTATAAATAATTGAGTTATTTTTAAACCACTGGATGTTTTCCAGTCACTCTATTTCACACTGGATTAATTATGTAAGAAAACTGAATTGTTCCTCACCAGTGTTACAACTTTTAAAAACAACATGCTGTTTAAATTCAGGTTTGGCAACTCTGGCCCGAAACCCCTCAAATTTATGGCACCACACCCATAGCATAATAAAACCTTTAGTGGTCCTTTGTCTTTTAGCTTGCCTTCTATTTTTTCTCAAGGGTGTTTTATGCTGGAAGATGCAAACAAAAGTTGTCCAGATGTTATTTGTATCAGAGCAGGATTTCAGTCCAGCTATCTGTGCTTGCAAATGTTTATTTTAATGGGTTATTGTGCAATCTTGCTATGTAGACCTTCATGGCCTTATATGCATGTTCTCAGCAATGCCAGGACATTGTTTTTTAAAATATATCATTTTAGTCCAATTGAATGATTACTAGTCACTAGGGGAGCAAAAAATGTAACACCTGTAGAAACACAGAGTATATTTTTGCCAATGCCCCTATGTTGACACCGTGCAAACTGCCTGATTATGAAACCATGACCAATGGGCTTTAGGTAAGCAGGAGGAAGGTGTGGTCCAAGCCCTAGCAACAGTCCAGCCCTGGGACAAAGTTACACAGTTACTGGGCTGCAGTAAACATACCAAGGGTGTCGAAAAAAAGCCCAGCTGTTGCCCCATGCAGTTTGATGGAATGAAAGAGGAGCTTAGCTAAATCACCATAGTGTAAGCTGCAAGTTTATTTTAGCTATTATAACAAGCATGGGGCTGGGCTTATTATTCATTTTTAGAATTCTAATAAAATCTTAACTGATGTCTCCTTGATACTAAAGTAAATTGTTTACCCTATATCTAAAAACATACATTATGTCAGATGCACCAATTAGCGGTGGAGAATTTCTAGTCCTTAAAATAAATTTTGAAACTAAATTGCATCATACAGAAAAGGATTTGGTTTTCCAGAAAGTGCTAAATTTTAGAGCTACAAGTTTTCTCTGATAATTTATTTAAAATCAAAGGATGTTTCTAGTACACATGTGAAGGACACATTTCACATTCTCTGCTGTTGAAAAAAAAAAAAAACACCCACTTTGAATTTAATCTCGGCTTTAGAAAGGACCCCTAAGAGGAAAATTATTTTAAGACCTGTTACATCAAAGACTTATCAGTCACACTAAAGATTTCACTAGGCATTTCATTGACTTTTTAAGTAAAATATAAATATTTAGTTGAAAATAAAGCAGAAGATAGTCTTTTTTTTTTTTTTTAAGATCTTATTTATTTATTTGACAGAGAGAGATAGCGAGAGCAGGAACACAAGCAGGGGGAGTGGGAGTAGCAGGCTTCCTGCCGAGCAGGGATTCCGATGTGGGGCTCGATCCCAGGACTCTGGAATCATGACCTGAGCCGAAGGCAGACACTTAATGACTGAGCCACCCAGGTGCCCCAGAAGATAAGTCTTTTTATAAGTCAGCTTTGAGGTAAATTAAATGTTGGTGTAGTTTCGTAGATACAAGCAGCCCTGATAAAATTTGGTGATCCAGAAATTAGTATATGATGAGGAAAACAATTTTTTAAAACTTTGGAAAGAAATTGATTTTAGGTTATTTCTTACGATAGTATGTATGTGTCAATCAACATTGATTAATAACACTCTCCTATATTTGTCTAATAGTTTATCATCTAGAAAGTGAACATTAACACATGGCTTTACAGATTTGGATAGCTTATATAGTGTCATACTTTTATCACTCCCTAGAGTCTGAAATGTCCTCATTGCTGTCTTGTTCTTCATAGATGTGGACACAGTGCTATTTCTGTGAGATTCAGCCCCATGTACGCAAATGGCTTCTTGTTCATATGAATCAATGGCTAGCATAGGCAACCTATTAAATAGTCACATGTTGCATCAGTATTCTACAATAACGGATTTACATGAGATATTGATTAACTCCCTCAATTTCTCTATTAAAATCATGTATAAGGGCAGTTAAATATGGCACATTTGGGGCTGAAAACAAGAGCACCAAAGAAGGAAAAATGTATGCTGTTGCTTTCCTTCTCTCGGTCCAGGAGGCTCTATCAGTAAAAAATCAGATAATCAGAATTCTTATGTCATATTTTGGGTTTCCCCAGAAGCCAACCCTGAGATAAGGATGTGAGGGCAAGCAGTTTATTTTGAAGGTGGCAGGAAAGAGATTGAGGGAAGTGAAGTCAAGCACCAAGGAGTGCTTTATTAGCCAGCTACCTCAGTGTGTGGCTGGCACTTGACCCTGCAGAGGACCTTCTAGAATATAGTGGGAGACACAGACCTCAGAATAATCCTATCCTAGAGTGAGAGAGCTGAGGTATTTATATACCACCTCCTTAGAGGCACCGCACGCAAGAGTTATTGGATAGACATGGGGCTGGAGGGGTGGAATGGAGGCAGTGGGGTGGTGTGTTACCTCCTAATATTTCTGGACTGCCACGAGTGCACAGAATAGCCTTCTTAGATCCAGGAATAAAGCCCTCAAGCACACAGATGCAAATGGGTGCAAAGAGAATTCAGCCAGATCGCACTGCAAAGTCTGCGGATGAAGATGGGATACCGTTCACATCTTGTTACATTTGGCAAAGAAGACATTCTATGATTTGGGTTTCTAATTAGCTTAAGATTTAATTAAAAAAGACTTTGATTCATGTTGCCAAAAATAACTCTAAAATATTTTAAAAAGTGTTCCCAGGTGAATTGCCTGGGAAATATGATAGATATCTTTCCTTGAAAGTTTGAGATTATGGGATCCTGTGGTCATAATGTCAATCATAATGTCTCAAGAAAGAATATTACCCAAGATGTAGTCCGAGGTATGGGGAACAGAGATAATTTTGCACTCACCTCAAGGAAATGTTTCAGGAATTTATTCTGATTGAAAAACTAAAGCAAAATGTTTTGTGATTGGCCATGTTTTATTAAAAGTAGACTATAACAAGAAAATTAAAAATCCTAATTTAATAGAAAGATGTACAAAATTAATTTCTGTTAGTCAAGGTTTTATTATGGCTGCCAAAAGGAAAGCAGAGCCATTAATTCAAGAACTCATTCGTCTATTTATCCAGCGACTTTTATAAAATATTTACCAAGTCCAGAAAATTATAAAATGAATAACATGAAGGTGGGCCAGGCAGTGGTCAAAGTCTTTAGAGTAGTTGAGACTTGATACTGAAATTCTGCTTTGCTGCTTTCTAGCTAGGAGTCCTTGAGCAATTTATCTTAGTTTTTGAGTCTCAATTTTGTCTTCTGTAAAGTAAGAGTAGATAAGTTGAGGAATTTAAGGAGATTATGTTTAAAATGAGCTTAAGAGCATTGCTGGCACATACGAAACACTCACTGATGTCATTTTCATAAACGGTGGTAATGGGAATGTTAGGGTTGCTCCCAATCGGCTAAAGGGGGCAGGTGTACACACTGTAATGCAGGGCAAAATATGACAAGTGTTCTGCAATCACAGAGGATGAGCACAATTAGAGAAATGTCTTTTGAGATATATAGGTGGGTCCTGGAGGACAAAAGGGTTTCTGAGAGATGATTTTATGAGTCAGATTGAAGGGGTGAATGTAAGTCAAAGCACAGTGTTCTAAATGGACCCGGTGTGTCTGGAATGTTTGAGTACCTACGGCTTGAGACACAGAGCTCACGTATTTATCTCTAAATGCTGGATGGTCCCATGCTTCAGTCCTTGGACTCCCCTTTCTATCTACCCTCATTCCTTTAGGTGATCTTATCTATTCTTCATGGCTTTTATACTATCAGTTCACTGGTGAACTCCAAGTTTAAGTCGAAGAACGCTAAATGTAGGTTTCCAGATAAGCCCTCCTCCCTGAACTTCCTTGTGCATTTCTGCATAGCCACTGGGATATCTAATGGGCATCTCACGGTTAACATGCACAAACCCAATTCTTTATGTTTCCTCCTGGAGTTTGCTTCTTTCCCCTATAACCTTTCACAGCTCTGGTAATGGACATACCATCCTACTAATCATTCAGACCCCAGCCATGGTGTCCTCTTTCATTATTCTCTCTCTCAAAGCATACACCTACTTCATTATCAAATCTGTTGTCTCAGATTTGAAAATATATCCAGCCTATGACCTCTTCCTACCTTCTCTACTAATGCCATGCTGGTATCCCTCCTAGATGATTGCAATAGTCTCTCTAAACATGTCTCACTACTTTCTGCTGAGAACAAATAGCAGCAAGTTTAATCCTGTTTGAGTAAAGCATAGTGTGTTCCTCAGAAGACACTGAAAGCCCTCATTTCATCCAGACTAAAAGCCCACGTCACTACATATTCCAGAAGGCCCTCCATGATCTCATCTCTGTTATTTTTTACCTCACTTCTTTATTTCCCTCTTGATTATGTCATTCCAGTCATACTGGGTTCCTTGTTCAACAGATACAGCTTCACATTCTCATCTTGGGCCCTTGGTTTACCTATCTCCTCTGTCAACATCACACCCACAGTTCATCTCCTGGATAATATCCTTACCTTCTTTAAGCTTTTGTTTAAAATTCACCTTTCTCTCTGAGGTCTGTACTGACCACCCTATTTAATGCTGTCATCTGCACCCCTTCACATATGCTCACATCTTTTTCAGAATGAGTCTGCTCTACCTATTTTTCCATATCCCTTGCTGCCTTATAACTCAGTGTATTATTTAGTAGTTTTATTTAATATTTATCCCTTCCCCTGGCAAGTAAGATACAGCACCAGGAGGCCTGTTGCCATTGTGCATTCTGTTCAGATGTTTGCTGAAGGAGTGCTCCCACACATGTAGCTGTTCAAGAACAACAGAAGTGATGCTCTGTCTTTCTTCTGAAGTGTGCTTTTCCTCCATTAACAGAAACAGTCCCTTCAATCCACAGTTCACAATATTCCTGATCATTTAAAAGATCTTGAATATAACTTCTGTATTTTTTACAGTTTCTCTCCATTGGAAACTAGAATATGATATGAAGTAAAGAACTGTTATTTATTCTATACTGTGGGAGATTTCTTTCTGAAAAAAATTATTACTGCTAGATACATATTAGGAAAAAAAAACTAATAATGAGTAACTCCAATATGGTGAGAATTATATGTATTCATTAAAATTCACAATAGCCATGTGAATGGCTGTCTTCTTTAATGACTTGAAAACTAGAGATCAGGGAAATTTAGCAGTTTGCCAAGATTCGCATGGTAATTGGGGTGGCCTGGAGTCGCAAGCTAGTTTTTTTCTGACTCCTTAGCTCTTATTTTTCATTGGCCACCTTGATTTGATACATGAATCTCTATTGTGTAGATATGAGAAAAGTAAAAAAAATGCACACATGTCTCTGAATCCAACAGGTGAAGGATAGATGATTTTTTATAAATGTATGTTTTCATCCAAGGAAATTTATCATATTTTTATTTTTTTAAAAGACTTTATTTATTTCTCAGGGAAAGAGAGAGCACGAGCTGGGAGGGAGGGGTAGAGGGTAAGGGAGAAGCAGGCTCCCCACTGAGCAGGGAGCCCGATGCGGGGGCTTGATCCCAGGACCCTGGGATCATGACCTGAGCTGAAGGCAGACGCTTAACGACTGAGCCACCCAGGCACCCCTGTTTTATTTTTAATACTTATCTTGCTTTCAGGCCACTGTGCATTGAATAGCTCCATCGATGTAGAGAAGACTTCATTTCAGATAAAAAAGATGCTGAGATTAAGCATCCCTGTAGAAAAAGCCAACTAGTAAGTTATACTTTACTAATTATTCTAAAGAGGTTTGAACTGTCATAACTGTAGTGTACAGCTACATGGTACGACACTGTTTTTTTCAAAAACCTATTTAAAGTAGCATCTCATGATGTTTACTGACTAAAAGCGATCTTTGAAATATTTTTAGTTTCGATACTTTTTTGATTTTTTTTTCCAAACTTTGGTCTGAGTTTTCACAAGAACATTCTTTTCTTACATCTCGTATCCTGTTTTTAAGCAAAATACTGGTTTTTTTGTTTTTGTTTTTTTTTTTTTTTTTGGGTGATACTTTTCTCATTCTGTTGAAGCTAATGTTCATGATTTTAAAAGTTCCATTCACTCTTTTCTTAATTTATGTTTACTACATAGTGAGGCAGAAGCATCTGTTTAAATTTGTCTTCACTGATTTTATTTTACATCTTCTAAACCCAGATTACTAATTTGTGTCATTTTCTTCACTCTCATCTGGAGAAGTCTTCTTTTCCTTTTCCAATGCAGTAAGTAATTCTTGAGGAGGAAAAAATTTCAAGTTCATTTAAGACAAAAGAGATTTTGTGTTTCTCATCTCTTTTGTTCCTGATCATTCATCAGCCAACAACGAAGAGATCCAGCCCACAATCACTTTACGCATAAACTTAGAAGCAAAAAAGCTTACAAACGAAAGGATCTCTTGTCCACAGAAGAAAGTCATATTGTCCATTTCTCTCATTTTAGAAGTGAGAAAAGTGAGGCCGAGAGAGTTTAAGTGGCTCCCTTAAGGACGTGCTGCTAGAGAGTGCCTGCCCCAGAACCAGCTTTAGGACTACCAATTTTGAATTCTCAAGTATTCTATCTTATGATTTAGCTTTGCTTAGTTTTTGAAAGTAGGGGATTGATGCTGTAAAGAAAACTTTTTACTCCTCTGTCACAGAAGTATAAGGGCATCAATATTCTAACTAAAGACTTATTTTCATTTTTGGTGTTTCCGAAATTTGCATGTTAACACATTTTAGTCTGGGGCAGCAAAAACATATTTTCTTCTGAAACTTCAGACTTATTTGAGAAAGTTAAACTCTGAAAAGAGAAACCCATTTGGTCATTTTCAAATAAGATGCAGTGTAACAATGGATGTGCCTTTTCTTCTTTTTATCTGCATATGTAGTAAATAAACATGATGGTTAGTTTCATTTGCTTTCCTCTTTACACCATACTGCAGAAAAGAGGCAAAAAAAAAAAGATTTCCAATGAGATAAGTTTGCTCATCCTTCGTTTATCTTCTGCAAATGAGCATGTATAAAACAGTCCACCTACTGTTCTAGTTGCTGCAGTTTAATGCACTTCCACTGAATAATCCTGTTAACCTAACCTTCAATTTGCTGCGGCCTGAACTCTGAATTACAGTTTACGAACATAGTTTAACAGCTGGTACAAGGGCTTCTTTTGAATTTTTAATCATATGAATTAAAGATTGCTAGAGATGCTTTTTTAGACTTCTCTTAGGAGTGATCTAATGTATAGAAAGTCAAGTATAGAGAAGCCCAAGGGAATTGAAACACAAAGGTACTAGGCTTGGAGACAGAAGGCTGCACACTCTGTTCACCAGATTGGGATAGCAACTGCAAAGCATTCATTAAATATTGCATCTTAAGCAACCATAACATCATCAAATACTGCACTGTCTTCATATGTACAATACATATTTTGTAGTTACCTTCAGATAGGCACTAGTCAAGCAGAAGTGAGCATATATTTAAAAGACCCATTATATCAAAACCTTAAATTGGTCCAAGGAAAAATCAGAAGAAGTTAATCAATATACTAACGGATTATTTGATCATCATTATAGAATTTCCTAAAAACATCAGTGTTTTGCAACTGATGAGATTTTTGTGAAATTTAGTGTATGCTGAAATTAAGTTAGTGGGGCATGACCAACAATTTTTAAAGAATAAAACGGGATAGAATAGAAAATGTCAGAATGCATCTCATTTAACATAAATTATCGTGTAACATTTTGTGTTAGCTATGTGTGTTTGTGAGTGTGTGTGCGCTGCATAAACTGGTTTGTTGTTGTTGTTTTCTCCTGTTTAAGGACAGTTTAAAAAACACTGGCACAGGATAGATAGTTAAATTAAATTTCTACTTCCAAAATTCTTATTATTCCCACGCACCTTCTTAAGAATATATCTAGCACATATAATCAGGTATATATGGAATAATAATAATAACACACCGCAAAGTTCAATTTTCTGGTAACTTCAGAAAAATGCCCCAAATATGGCAATTATCAATAAGTTATTGATATCACCTTATATCAATATATAAGGTGATATAAGGTCACCTTAATGATATATATATCATATGATATGATATATAAGGTATAGATATGACAGATATATAAGGTCACCTTATATCAATAAGGTGATATGACAGGGGAAAATATTTATTATTAGCATTTGTTGTTTTTTTAGCTATAAACATGTATGTGTGTGTATATTTTACTAAACCCCTTTTTCTGTGATTTATCCCAGCATGAGCTTCCTTACATGCTAAAAGTTACAGGGAATATATTCTGTACAACTGGATATATTCTTGCATATTATGTAAGAAGATCAGTGTTTGGGGTTTAGGATGTTGTTTTGTTATTTAATATTTCAAGTTTGCACAGCTTATAATGTGTAAGGACAACTGTTTATCTGTTAGAATCATCTACCAAAATGCAGGCAAAAGGGAGGTAAACTAAAAGCAAACCAACAAAATCAGGGCATTAACCGAAATAAATCATGAGTCTTCCTCATTCATAAATTTGTGTATCCTCGAATAGGTTTATTTCCCAGTATAGGCAACATAAGGTTGTCTGGTTGTCTAGACAAGTGCAGCCAAGCTTTCTCCTCATAAACATAAATGGTTTTATTGTATATATATGTTTATTGTATACAATTTGTATCTATGTGTTTATTTTATGCCAATTCACCTCCTCTTTTCAAGAACAAGTAAGTATGTCTGTGAGAAGTTTAGGTCATGTAAAAATGATTTCAAAGGTTGAGGAAGATGATGTCTTTAGTTCTGTGGGATCAGTACAATTCTTCTCATCCTAACTGAGAATCTGCACTTGGCCCACTTAATTCCCTTTCCAACGTTGTCTTCATCAAGAATATTGAGAAGAGGGTGCCTGGGTGGCTCAGTTGGTTGAGCGACTGCCTTCGGCTCAGGTCGTGATCCTGGGGTCCCGGGATCGAGTCCCGCATCGGGCTCCCTGCTCGGCGGGGAGTCTGCTTCTCCCTCTCCTGCCCCCCCTCTTGTGCTCTTTCTCTCTCTCACTCTCTCTCTCAAATAAATAAATAAAATCTTAAAAAAAAAAAAAAGAATATTGAGAAGAGAAATTTACCTTTTTTGGTGAGTAAGTATAGGCTTTGTTTGCTCTTTTTTATACTTTAGTATGAATCAAGCAAAGTGAGATGAGAACAAAGCAATAAATGAAGATGGTTCAGTTCATCGAAAGGACACAGAACTGGCCCTAGAATGAGAAAATGCAAGGAGACACTGGATTCCGTAACTGATATTGCTCATTGTAGTGAGGCAGTAAGGCAAGAAGTAACGGAGGGGAACAGATTTGGGATGGGTTTTGAATACTTTTCTTACCATGTGATGAAATGGTTGCTTAAAGCAGCTGGCTGCATTTAATTATTTTTATTTCAATTTTATTTTTTTCTTAAATGCAGTTACTTCATAGACACACTTATTTTCCAACATCAGCTCCTGAGTAGTATAATATAGAATGCCTCATTAGCAATGGAAATGGGCTTAACTTTGTAGCAGGAATGTTCTGAATAATGTTTTTAGATGTGGAGGAAGCTAGCAAGGGAGATCACAGAACCTCTCTCTTCCCCCTGGAGAACTTCAGAACGGGTAAAAACTTATTATTTCACCCACAAATTTCACATACGTTCTGTCTTCATTTGCTGGTGCTGCTTGTACATCACGAAGGCCTCCCCAGCCCTTGTTCTTCCTTCTGCTTGCCTTTACTTGGAGATGCCGCGTGAGAAAACAGAAAAATGCCTCAGCTGGAAGGAGGATGTGGGTGCTGCTTGAGCAACCGTACTGGTATGTTTCTCTATCCACACTCTCCCCCAGGGTTTCCTCATTGTCCTTTAGGGGTTGGATTATTGCAGCGGTTTTCAATCAACAGCATCAGCATAACCTGGGAACTTATCAAAAACGCAAGCTGCTAGGTCCCTTATCAAGTCAACTGAATGAGAAGCTCTCTCCAGGGAAGGTTGGATTTCTGGGTACTCCGATATGAAATGTTCTATTATATCATCCTGAGCAATGCAACCAAATGTCTGGAAAACATGGTGAAATCACCACCAGCAAAACAACTGCAAAAGCTGACCGAATTCCTTACCTGGCAGTGCCCACCGCTCAATTCGACACACATGTTTGAACATCAGGTGTCTGCTCATTCTTACTGATGCCAAAAGACCCAACTCATCCTAGGTGGCTCAGGTAAACGTTCATCTGTTCAGTCAACAAATATTGGTTGAATGCCTGGTGTGGGCCGTACACTGTGCCATGCACAGAGGATGTATATGAAGATAACTCTCGTAGGTCCATTACATCGAGTCCTCTGCAGAGATGAGAAAAGTATTTAGAGAGCTGAATCAGGAACTTTTTTTGGTTGCTGATGCCACCAAAAAAAAAAAAAAAAAAAAAAAAAACCTTTATATTTCCAATAGTTTACACCCTGCAGGTGGAAAAGCCTTTCCCACCAGAGAGGACGGTTACATCCCCCGATGCAATTCTCTCTGGCTGACAGTATGTTTACTAAGAATGCTATCTTTAGGGCATTCTAAAGAAAGGCAAACTACAGTACCAGAGAGCACAGCAGCTGAGATGTGTGCATGTGCCTCCAACTCCAATCTGAAGGGTGAAGCTGAAGCGTCGGCCGCAGCTGGAAGAATGGGGAGCAGAACACTGGAACGGGCAAAATGGTTATTCATTTCCTCTCTTGTGATCTTTCATATTTCATTTTTGTGAATCTCAATACATAGTTGAGACTTTTCCCAGATTCACAATCAACCCTGATTATCTTCCTCCTCTCTCCACTTTTCCCTTTTTAGTTTCTTGGAAACTGTTAGAGGAAGAAGATTAAAAACTATCTGGCATGGAACATTCTTGCTTTTTTTTTTCTTTTTTTTTTTTTTTCCTTTTTAGATCACTTAGTATTTGTCTAAGAATTGAGAAAAAGAGACAAAGGAGAGAATAAGGCCGAGGGATAGGAGAGACAGAAAATTGTGTTTCTCTTCAAATATATTTTTCATCTCTGACCTCACATAAAAATTTTGCAGTGCATTCAGTCGTAATATTTACATAATTTTAAACGGGTAGTGATTCTTTTGGTGACAAAATTATTATACAGTGTTAATCCTCTCTTATGCTCCCATGGTTTGGTAGCTTTTTATTTTTCTCAGGATTTAGTATGTGTGGACAATTCAATTCGAGTGAACAACCAGCAACAGTTTGATTGATTGAAGCCGCTCCTTTTTGCTGACCTGAGCTCACCTGAGCTTCAACTCTTAAATTCTCTACAATTGTTCGAAACCCATATATGAAGCCAGCAGGATCCACATAATAGTTGAGAGCATAGCCAGTGCAGGACCTTGAGAGGCATAGCAGGTTATAGCCAAAAAGCTCTACCTGCCTCAGGGCCATTGTCTTCGTCCTGAACAGAAGTTTTTGGTGGTCAGCCCCAAGTCCTACTCAGTTAAGAAATTTATCAGTAAGGGCGCCTGGGTGGCTCAGTTGGTTGAGCGACTGCCTTCGGCTCAGGTCATGATCCTGGAGTCCCGGGATCGAGTCCCGCGTCGGGCTACCTGCTCAGCAGGGAATCTGCTTCTCCCTCTCCCGCTCCCCCCTCTTGTGCTCTTTCTCTCTCTCACTCTCTCTCTCAAATAAATAAATAAAATCTTGGGGGCGCCTGGGTGGCTCAGTTGGTTGAGCGACTGCCTTCGGCTCAGGTCATGATCCTGGAGTCCCGGGATCGAGTCCCGCATCGGGCTCCCTGCTCAGCGGGGGGTCTGCTTCTCCCTCTGACCCTCTTCCCGCTCGTGCTCTCTGTCTCTCATTCTCTCTCTCTCAAATAAATCAATAAAATCTTTAAAAAAAAATAAATTTATCAGTAAATTAAACATAAGTTAAAATTATGTGACTGCTTTGCAAAAACAAAAACTTTTAAGTCATGAGGGAGAGTGACTATAACACATGTAGATTCAGAATCTCTCTCCACAATGCTCTGCAACCCCCCCACCCCCACACGCAGATGCTAACAGATATTGAAAAATGCTAAAAGTCTGGAACAATGGGGTGACTCCAGTATGATTATATTCATTAGGGATAATTGTTAAGGCCTGAAACTTGGATTCAGAAACAAAATGCACAAAGGTAGGACTGAGGGTGATATGATTTAGCGAAGACAGTTGTGAAAGAGACTGAGACATTTAGTTGACAATGAGCTCAGTAGGAGTCAACAGAAATGTGGCTGCCAAAAAGGCTGATGGGCCCTCAGGCTGTATTAATAGAAGCACTGCTCTAGAATAAGGCAGATAATGGTGCAGCTCAACTTGAAGCTGCAAACACAACACCCAGAGAGTTCAGTCAGCCCTGCGGGATCCACGTGGACCTGTTTGCAATGAACTGTAACAAGGCAAGTAAAGGCAGTCAAGAATTACCACATATGAGCAATAGCCACAGGAAATGAAATTTACCTTTGGAAAAGTCTAAAGAAAAGTACATGTGCCACGAAGAGCAGACTTGTCAAAAGAGATTTGAGTTATTCTTCATGATCAAGAAGAGAACCTCTTCGTAGAACCTTAGAGAGATAAGCTAGAAATAATCTAGGCATTACAGTCCAGACAAACCTGGCATGGCTTTCTGGCTCATTGGGCTACTCTGTAAACTTGAACAAGTTTATTCTTCTCCTGTTTACTTCTATTTCCATATTCGTAATTTGAGGGAAATACCTACCTTATAAGATTTGATATTGAGGATTAGAAATAAGGCATTCAAAATAGCGCAGTGCCTGTCACCATATGTGCATAGAATCTGCAGCAGCAATAAGAGTCAGAGATAGCTAGAGGATGATGGACAAAATCGGGAAGAAGTGAATAAAATTAAGCTTATTAGAAAAGGTGATGAGGAAGGAAATATAGAGTTGAGAGTGGATGGGGGATTAATCAAATAACCTGTAGGGTTTCTTAAGATCCTGAGAGCTATGAAAAACATCTTTTTTTTTTTTTTAAAGATTTTATTTATTTATTTGACAGAGAGCGACACAGCGAGAGAGGGAACACAAGCAGGGGGAGTAGGAGAGGGAGAAGCAGGCTCTCCGCTGAGCAAGGAGCCCGATGCGGGGCTCGATCCCAGGACCCTGGGATCATGACCTGAGCCGAAGGCAGACGCTTAATGACTGAGCCACCCAGGCGCTCGAAAAACATCTTATAATATAGCAGTATATATAGAAAAAGAACACATTAAAAAATAAAACTAGAAGAACAGTCATTCTATGAAGAGACCTAGGCATTTTTTTTTTTTTTTTTTTTTTTTTTTTTGGTCTCAGGTGCTTTATAAACATTTAGAAAGAACATCTTTTCCTTTAAATATCAGAAACTTCTTAAAAGGAATTCAGAAAATAATAAAAGTATCATTTCATAGGGACCAGTGCTGAGATGGGTTAAAATTATCAGGAGCATTATAGAACAACCTTTCTAAATTCTTTGAATAGGTAATATATTCCATAGTTCAAAATCAACCCTTCTTACCCGATTAAAATCCTGTGTTGTTTGTTTGTTTGTTTGTTTGTTTTTTTAGTACTCTGAGGATAGAATTCTTGAAGTCCTGCTGAGAACATTGTATACATTGTTTTCTTTCATAGAGGCTTAAGTCAGTTGACTTGTAATAGGACTTGCACCTTCCATATCTATTTCCTTTCTTTTTAATTAAGAAGAATGTAAAATGGGGGCGTCTGGGTGGCTCAGATGGTTAAGCGTCTGCCTTCGGCTCAGGTCATGATCTCAGGGTCCTGGGATCGAGCCCCACATCAGGCTCCCTGCTTGGCAGGGAGCCTGTTTCTGCCTCTCCCTCTGCTGTTCTCCCTGCTTGTGCTCTCTCGCTCTGTCAAATAAATAAATAAAATCTTTAAAAAAAAAAAAATAAGAATGTGAAATGTGTCTGGGACAAAGCATGTTTCAAGAATCTCCTTTTAAATTATGCTCTAAAGCTACTTGTAATATTAAAAAATTTTCCACTTGTTGCAATTCCAATGTTACTTCAAGAAAACTTGCCCACCAAACCAAGCTGCTCAGGAACATAACCCAGGGTCTGTGTGTGGAAGGCAAGTCATTCAGTAGGCACTCAAATCCCTAATAAAGGGCTCTCTCTTTTTTTTTTTTTTATAGTTCCTTAAAATACTAAAGAACTATATAGTCATGGGGCTATATACCATATCTCCTTCGTTCATGAATATATCCTAACACATGCTCATAGTAGTGTACACTAAATGTTTGCTAAGAAATGAACAAATGAATGACACTGTGTATATCAGTGCTTTTCAAACATAGTTGCACATTAGAATCACTCAGGAAGCCTTTTAAACTGGGGTTGCCTGAGCTCACCCCAGAACAAGGGAAAACAGAAATTCTCCAGGCGTTGATATTTTTCAAAAGCTTCTTAGACAATTACGTGAAGCTAAGATTGAAAATAGCTGTATTAAATGATCATGTTTGTATTCTTCAAATCTCTCATCTCTTTCAAAGTCACACAGACCACCTCTTCTTCATATATCTGATAAGGGGTGCTAAGGTTTGGTATTCCCCAAATCACAGTCTTTACATTTATACCTTAGAATTTTCAGACAAGCTATTTTTTTAGCAGTTAGATGAACTAAATAATATAAGTATTTTATTAAGAGATTATGAAACTAGACACTTATTTTGGTTTGATATGCAATGGTTGCATTCTTGGGAATTTTAGCTAAGCAAAACAGACCTTAACATTATTTGTATTTTAATTTTAAACTAAAAAAATATATAAAAGTGGATAGGTTCCATATACATTTCTTCATAAGGACACTTTTTTTTTTTAAATTTTGTTTACTGATATATCCCATCCACCAAGAACAGTGCCTAGCATATAAAAGTTACTCGATGAATGAATGAATGAATGAATGAATGAATGGGTGAGTGACATTTCTGCCCTTCATAGAAAGCCATGCTCAGTCTAAGTTCACAGAGCTAGAAATCACAAATGTAAGGGCATTTACCTCAGAGAACTTTCAGCTGGCCTGAAGAATATTTTAGAAGAAACTGCCTTATCAATACATTAGGTTGGGCATGTTCTCTTCTAATCCACACAGATCCCTAATTTTTTATTATTTATCCTTAGTCTGATTCATGCAAATATATTTTTTTTATTTAGGTTTTACAGGCATTTGAGTATGTAACTACTCTACACAAGTGGTTTTCATTTTATGGTTCCTGGACCAGCAAAATGAGAATCAACTAGGTGCTCATTAAAAATGTAAATTCTCAGGTAATCCGTGGGTTAACAAGTCTTTCCTGGTGATTCTAATACACTGTAAAGTTTAAGAACAACTATGGATCGGAAGGCATTGCCTGATAACATCTTTTAATTCATGCATGCCTTGCAACACCACCACCACCACCAACAAAACAAAACAAATATAAAACGTATTTCTATGCCCCGTCCCAGATAATACTGACAGAGTCAGAATCTGTGGGATCAAGCACCATAATCTGGGGTTTTAATTAGACCTTCCCTCCCTAGCCCCTAGAACAGCTCTTTTGAAGTCAGGCTGAGAGGGTCCAAAGATTAGCATTCAGGGACCACTTGAATTTAGCTGTGCAAAGCTGGCCAGTAATCTTTCACGCTTCGTCAGTGAAGGAAGCCTTAAACATGGTGGGGGGGCGGGGTCACACTATAGCAATGGACCCCAGGGCTTTCATCACCATGAGTATTGACTCCTATTTCCCTTTCTTGATTTTATGTAAACTTTAGGTTCTCTTCCTGCCTTTTGCTAACTTTCCATCTTGGTGACATGCTTTATACTGGTGAGCTATTTCTCTGGTTCGATCCTAGTAGAAACCAATTAACTGTCACTCACTTGGTATCCCTCAGGATAATGGCACTAACGCTGCTGCCCCTTATTTTTTTCTTGTCTCCATTTCCACTTTATACTTGTGCAATGATCTGCTTAGCATTATAGTTATGACTTTTACTTTTCCACTAAAATGTTGCTAATTCGTATAATTCATTATTTTGGCAATGGATTTCTTCTATAATCTAATCCCTGGCAAACTTTCCACATAATCATTGTTCTAAACATTGCCCAAATATGTAGATCTTCGATGGCACATGGAATAACTAAAAGTAAGCTCTTTCACCTCTTTCTCATATGGCTACATGTTCCTCATTACTGAATGCTACTCATGAGGACCACACCTCTTGTGTAGAGTCTATACAATATCCAGAGAAGGCTGTGACGGTATTCCTAGTTCCAAATAGTCATTCTTGAAAGAACCCAAATGGTGCTCATATTAGGAATAAAATGAAAAGAATGACTATAAAGAAACACTGCAAAGATTATGATAAAGCCATTTGTAAAGATATCATTGGTATGTTTTTTCTCAAAGAATAAATATTCAAAGAAAGCTATGACTTCCCTTCATTATAATGCCTGATGCAAAGAAAGCAAACCTCCACAATGTAGTAGTATTTATATACAAATAAAATTGGTCTTCCCGATAAAATAGCATATTTGACTTAACACTGCAACAGAGGCAATAGAATCACTATATAAACTTTGCAAGAAGGAGCTTCTCTCTTCTTCCATCTTTCATCTCTTAAATTCCTGTGGGGCAATGAGTGTAACATAAAACAAAACACTTACTGGTGAAAGCAGAAGAGCCGAGACCTAATTCAAACAAGATAATTCAAATATTTGCATCACTTAAATAACAAAGTATCATTTTACTGGGTTATGGTTTCACTTATGTAAAATGATGAATATGGTTAGGATATGTAGATATAATTATTCAACATGATACATATGTATATGTATTATATAATAAGCTATAGGAATTAGGGAAATTGAAAAAGTTATAATAAAATAACATGCAATATATTTTAATTCTGTCTTTTGGTTTTTAATGAAATCATGGATCTTTAAACCTATTTTTATGTTAAAAATGGTTAATAGATCTAAAAAGTAAATTCTTCACAAGATGTTAATGGAGACCTTCAAATGGCCACATCTTTATGATATGCAAGTTTCAGTATCAGAAATTAGGTCTTGGAAAAAAAGGGGAATTTTATTTCTTTTCCTTTACATGTCTGATGCTGATATTTGATCATTATATTTTATTATTTTATAATAAAATAAAACTGTTGAGTAGTTATGATTCCTAAAATATTTTAATCTGATATATCCTGATTTCATTCAAAGTAGTACATTGCTACTGTTTTTATTTCCTGAGTCCCATGGTTAGAACAGAATTTATATACTCTTTTTTTGTTGTTAACAAACATTTATTAATAAACATACAGTAGAAAAAAGATATATATTGATGAGAGCTTTTCCTAAACTTGATTCTGGGAAAGGAGAAAGAGAAGAGGAGAAAGACAGAAGAAAATGAAGCCCAGAGTTCTGCATCTTAGTACTCTTCATATACTTGTCAATGTTCTGTTGCTGTTTTATATCCTTTTCTCTCTGTTGATTGTGCTATGCGTTCACTCAACCCTTCAAAGTGCAGCAAATATGATCTCGACTTAAAGGAAATTTAAGAAGTGCTGAATGGCTATTAAATCAGGTTAGATATGGAATAGAAGTTGCAGTGTGTCTTGTATTTTGACATTCCGCACAGAAATCTAATCCAGGTTGTTGCCTTTCAAATCAACACATTAGACACTGACTGCTACATGTTTAAGGAGCAGGCATGTTAAGAGCTAAGATCCAATGTAACTGCAGGAGATGTGGATAGATGTTAGGCCTGGTGGAATGTAGGACTCATGGAATAGCTCTTTTATAGGACTTACAGAGCTACCTGAATATAAGAACCTATTCTGTGTTCTATATTGCAAATAGCTAGGGGTAAAGTGTATCATAATGCTAAGACCTTTTGTTATAAATGAATGCCTTAAAAACAAATCAAAAGGAAAGATAACCTTTAATCAAGTGAATACAAGTGCCTATCAACCAGATGATACATGTAAATGGAGAGATAGACAAATCTAAGTCTCAATTCTTTCCACAAAAGTTCATAATTTATTAGGGAGAAAAGAATAACATGATGTTAAAAAGAATATATATAGATGTATGTATCTGTGTGTGAATACTATATATGTGTAAATTCAGTGCTGTCTTGTATAATATAGGCAATACATGTTATTAGAATTCAACAGGTTGAATTGTGTGCATTGAAATAAGCTCCACTGAGGAGGTAGGACTGTAACTAGATCTTTAAAAGAGAGTAGTATGTGAATAGAAGGGTGAGTATAGGAGCAAGATGATTGGACATTCCTAACATGAAAAAAACAAAATAGAGCTTTTGGGAAAGTATGGAGGATAGACCTGACCATCGTGGCCTTTGGGACCATATTGGGTGGAGTGGGTGGAGGGGAGGATTGATGCTGATGTAATTGGAAGGCATACAAAGATGGATGCTGAAAATCATACTGCTGCCTACCCTCTATTCCTTGGGCCTGGACTAAGAGGGATAAATTCTACTCTAGTTCTTATTGACTTAGTACAGGGAGGCAAAGTAATATTTTCATAACCAAAAGAACTGCATGTACAATTAAAACTGCTTCTTGTTTAGGTGTCATCTTCGCTTTATGAAATTTCACAACCTTATGATAGATCTGGAGTAATGAAGTTATGATAAGCAGTGTAATTTTATTTATTTACTTATTTTATTTAACAGTGTAAT
Organism: Mirounga leonina; assembly: GCF_011800145.1. NCBI lineage: Eukaryota > Metazoa > Chordata > Mammalia > Carnivora > Phocidae > Mirounga > Mirounga leonina. The sequence continues at coordinate 82,978,476 of NW_023270377.1, read as the reverse complement.
TTTAAAGTAGAAATGTTTAAGTCAGATCTGCATGTACAGGTTTCCCCCACTCTCCGAAAGTAGAGTGTTTCTATGAATCTTTAGTAAGCTGAAATGACATAAAGCAAAGAAGCAATTACCATTAATTTATATGGAAACATTTCTAAGCATTTCCAGACTAAAAAAAATAGCCTCTCTCAGGCTTTTCTGATACCTTTGGACACATCTTGCTAACAGATGAACAAAATAAGTTGAGATAAAGCACAGATGCTCACAGACACAGTTTTCACATACTTTTCAATATGTGAAAAGAACATTGTACATTCTTTTCACATTGTATGTTCTTGGCTCCTTTGTTGTGAATTAATTGACCATATATGCATGGGTTCATTTCTGGTTCTCTATTCTGTTCCATCAGTCTTTGTGTCTGTTTTTAAGCCAATACCACATTGTTTTGATCACTGTGGCTTTGTAATATACTTTGAAATCGTGAAGTGTGGTGCCTCCAGATTTGTTCTTCTTTCTTAAGATTACTTTGGTTCCTTGGGGCACCTGGGTGGCTCAGTCAGTTGGGTGTCTGACTCTTGGTTTTAGCTCAGGTCATGATCTCAGGGTCGTGGGATCGAGCCCTGTGTTGGGCTCCGCACTCAGCATGGAGTCTGCTTGTCCCTTTCCCTCTGCTCCTACCCCCGCCCCCTCAACATCTCTCTCCAATAAATAAATAAAATCTTTAAAAAAAAAGAGATTACTTTGGCTATTTGAGGTCTTTTGTGGTTGCATACAAATGTTAAGATTTTCTGTTTATGTTCTCATCTTTAACAGTGATACAAAAATTATAAGAGAGTTTTAAGACCATGTTAGAATACTTAGGTTTCCTTAGGTAGCAGTTCTTCTTAGGATAAAGGGTAAAACATTTCTAAAATCTGAATCTGTTTGTTGATGGACAATGAAAAAGGGAAGCATGTACTACCATGTTGTTGTTGTTTAATTCGTCAGTAACAACACAAAAATTTCTGTATTTTAGTCAGTCCTACTGTGCAGAAAAAAAGAACCAACCTAAAGTCTGCCAACAGCTGCTTCTATTTTAATTGGAGATTTTCACAGTTGTTTGGAAGCAGAAGTATAAACTATGTGATCACCACAGGCGATTCCAAGTATATTTCTATTCCATAGGCTTCCTAATTGAGTAAGATTTTTTTTTTAACCTGACACTGACACTTTTCTTCACCAATATTCATATTTATGTTATCAGTACAAAAACAAATAACATTTATTTATTGAAATTTTTAAATTAAATTTACAATGCCAGATGCTTTATTTCAGCAAAATGAACTACTCTAATCTTTTGATTTTATAAATGCAAGAAAAATTGAACTACTATTAGAATTGTCATTTGAAAACATCTAATAAAAGGGGTATAAAGTTAACATCACTTAACCATTTGCAGAGTGCTGCCAATAAAGTCAATACATTAGCAGCTATTCTTTTCCTTTTTTTATGTGCACAAGAAAATTTTGACTTTAGCATGAGCAAAATTAGTGATTAATGAACATTAATTTGATCTAAATGAAAAGCTTTGCTTTTAGAGAAATATGAAAACCTACCTTCTTTAGCTACATTTGTTAGATAATCGTCTTTGGCATAGTCATCTATTAACAGCTACCAACTTTTGAAGTAGATGCTAATGCTTCTTGGAAAGAGTTGCATCTCAGTTTTTCATGTGTTTACTGATATCATTACAGTTCCTATAGTGGATAATGTCAAGAAGCATTTTGTGCAAGTTAAAAGTTCATCCTCCTTCTTGGCAAGCAGAAATTCAGTAACTAACTTCCCATTAAAAATATTAAAAAAAATAATTTATGTTTATTGCAAAAGGCCAAAAAAAAAAAAAAAAAAGGCCACAAGACATAAAAGGAAGTATATATATTCAGTGGTTAAATGACTGAAAGGTGGAGTTCTACCAAATCTTCCCAACTTATTTGAACATAACTACTACTAATAATGGGTGCAAAATCTAGGATGATGCTAACAGGAAGCAAGGACAACAAATGTGGGTTTGAACTCTCCAGATAACCCTGGGAACATGATCTCCCTTTCATAAGAGTCCATGCTATCACCTCTGTGCAGGGGTCCACTGAGTCATACATGGCTCAAATGAAAGCAGGATCACAATTTAATTAGCCACTTGTGTATTTTTACATAACTTATATTTTAATATTGGATTGTCTGTGTGGTGAGAAACATCACATTTTGAATTACTCAAGGGCTCCCGTGACTTTGTCTATATATTATAACCTATCTCCATCCCTGGTCACTCACTCTTCTCCATGCCATTGGCTGAGATACAAATAAGTTTGAGTATTTTGTGGTTTGTAAGCATGCCTGTTGCAAAGAGACTTAAAACCTTTACCTTTTTTGCTGTTTGGTATTCATATAGGATAAGGACAAGGAGATAGTGCTCATATCATCAATTAAGGAGTTAATAACCAAGGAAAGTCTGTCTGCGGCTAATGTAGTTTGAACATTATAAGATCATATTAAGTAATATTTGTTCTATAAACAAGGCATTGGCTAGGTTTTTGGATATCTGTAGTGGCTCTGGGTCAGTCTTGTTACCTCTTCAGCCGAATTTCCTCATCTCTTGAATAGCTATGCATGCTTCTTCATCTCTTAAGGAGACATTCATGATTATCTAAAAAGTCTAGATGGAATTGAGTCTATCAGGAGTATCAGTGACTTTAGGGAAAACATATTTGTTGTGAAAAACATGCTTCGGTCCTAATAAATTGTTAGCATGCTTGACCATTAACACCTTTAACATATTTTTAAAAATTTCTTTTTATCCCCAGCTGCACTGATGAGGAAACTGAAATATAGAAAATCCAGAGCAAATTCCACCAGGCCACACAGTGAGGTCTGATAGAGCCAGGAGAGACTTTATGAAATCCAGACTCTCGGGCTAATGTTCTATCAGCTAGACCTCCATGTGAGACTCACAAATGTAGGTAGAAATAGCTTTCCCTAAAATGCTCATGAAGCAAATCAGAGCAATGCTTCATTTTATGTGATTTCTAATTTGAAATGCAAACAATTGCCAATTTGTTTGACTTGTATTTATAATTATTTCCTTGTGAATTACTCATCACTAAATGCTTTATAAATATTTTCTCTCTTTCCCAATGTCTATGGAATGATTGTAGCATAGAAAATATTGGCTTTCGAGAACTTACTAATATCTTCTTTTCAAATAGCATGTATTTGTAAGATAGAATAAAAGCATTTTAAAGAAACAAATATTGAATTTGAATTTCCTCTCAGACAATGAGTCATCTGACGTGCTTATTAAGATGAATTGGCGGTGACATTTATTTAAAGGTATCCATTATATAACAAGTAGAAAGTAAAATATGTATATTTGAACTTAGTTGAACATAGCCTCATCCTCAGGTCCTCCTGATAGATTTTTTGACTGTACCAAGTTTGTGTAAGCTGAAGACAAAGCATTGTATACATAACAGAATCTGGTTTCACTTTTGCCATTAATGAAAAAAACAAGCTAGTGGTCATAACATGGCAGCATGCATCGTATGCTTACCATAATCTCAGAATTTAACTCTATATGAAGAACTGAGCCCTTAATGTCTCAGTTTTTTGAACATGAGACATGATTTAAAGCATTTTCTAAATGGTAAAATAAATACCCCTTTACTTAGAAACTTACCAAATTCAAATTAGAATACAGAATTAAGTAACCCGATTGAAAATATTGTTCTTATTCTGTTTGTAATCATTTGACTATCAAATAATTTTTAAAGAAGAAAGAAAAACAGCATTCCTCCCCATTTTTGGTCCTGGTTGCTACCAAATGACAATTGTATATGTGTTTTTCAGTCTTTGCTATGAAAAATTTGATATAAATTTAAAGCAGCCTGGATACCAAAAATCCAATACCCTCTTTTAAAAACAGAAATTTGAAATTGTTAAATATTAACATCAATCCCCTTAAGCAAGAGAGAAAGGGGAACCATTAGAAGAAATTCAGAGAAAAGTAACACTCTTATTAAAGGGCTATGAGGGTTGATTTAGAAGATTAAAGAAAAAATGTCAAACGGAGAGCTGGATCTGTTGTAGGAAAATACCATGATAACCAAAGCTGTAGCAGTAATATAAACAGTCTGAGCAGAGCAACCTTATATTTTGCTGTAACATTAGTAACATAGGGAGGAAGATGGCCCAGTTCTGTTTGCTAAGGTAAGTATTATTAAGTGCAGAATGTAGTAGGTGAAAAGCAAGTACTTGGCTTTAAGTATTATTTAAAATATCTTTGAGAAACACAGGGTGATAATAATCAAATGAATGTAGAACTTTGACAACTATTTATCTCAGTACCTACTCCCCCCACACTAAACCTTAAAACAGTAGAGTAAGAGCAACTTAGATACGAACGTCTCAACTCTATACCCCAATAGGGGACTCATTTTGTATGACTGACCCAGAAATGCACACAGAGGGGCAAGATAATATGAAGAAAAGGGTTGGGGGAAAGGAAAATGCCCATTTTCAAAGGAAAATAAAAGATTGTGTGAAAGGGGCACCTGGGTGGCTCAGTCATTAAGCGTCTGCCTTCGGTTCAGGTCACGATCCCAGGGTCCTGGGATCAAGCCCCGCATCAGGCTCCCTGCTCAGCGGGGAGCCTGCTTCTCCCTCTCCCACTCCCCCTGCTTGTGTTCCCTCTCTCGCTGTGTCTCTCTGTCAAATAAACAAAATCTTTAAAAAAAAAAAAAAAAAGATTGTGTGAAACATGAAAAGCCCCCTCATATCTGAGAGAAATTAAAAAGAGAAGTCAGGAATATCATGCCGTTTTCCATTCCCCTTACCTGATTCTTCTTGCCACTTCACTGGTTAAGTTTTATAGGTTGCAGTAGCCGGCAGGGAAGAGGTATGCCTGTCAGCAGTTCCCAATGCAGAATCTGGAAAAGGTCAGCACAGTAGCACTATGACAGGCCATGTAAGTCATTATGTGACTTATAACTCATTTGTAAGTAGAATGAGAACTAGAGCAAATTAATGTAAACTCTGCCATAAGACCTCTGGAAACATGTTAGTTATATTGCAAGCTAGGTTTTCCTTTCTATCTAGGAAGACAGATAGACATTGCCTGACATACACATTTGCCTGCCTAGGAGCAGAAGAAATGGGAAATAAGTTCAGTTTGCTGTGAAGAGGCTTAAAGAAAAGATGTTAGCAGGAAGACAGTCTGGAGAGTAGGTAGGTAATATAAGACATATACAGGTAGTGTGTGTGTTTAGGTTCCAGTCAGGGCCATTTAGACATCATTTCTTGATCAATAAAAATCTTGCCATTCAAAGTTCTGTATACCTAAGGAATATTAAAACAATATTATCAGGTAATAAGATATATTTATGACTTTTCATAGTTTTATTGTGATGGATCTGTTAATTGTGGAGCTTTGTCTTACATTAAAATAGGCATTCTTTTATACCCTTAACAAAATACTGGTTTTATTGCGTGAAAACAAGTAACGTAGTAAGGTGCACAGACAGCACATTCCATAGTATTGAAATGCCAAAGCAAGTTACTGAACATGCCACAAGTGACTGATACAGAGTAGTGAAAGAGTTAATTATCCATAATACCTTTTTTTCCTCCCCCCCTCAGTCATCCCACTGTGCCTCCGTTACACATTTAGGCGTGGTTCCTAATGGCAAAATCTATTAGAATGCACAATATTCTCCCAAGGGAGGTGGTGGAAATCCTGTCACTTGAGACATTTAAAACTATACTGGATAAAGCACTAGAGAGCCGTGAGTGCATGTGCTCCAACCCTCAGGATAGAATACATGACCTAATGGGTGCTTTTCCATCCCTTAATGTCTCTGATTCACTGGGTTTTTTAATAGCTCCCTCATATTTAAGTGGATCTAGAACAACAGTCTATTTTTTCAATGGGAACTTGGTTTGGTCTATAAAGTGTCAAGACAGGGGTGACAAGACAAACCACAAGGGAATGGAGGAAGCCTCATGGAAATTTAATTGATTTAAAGGAGGGTTGAGCAAACACAACAGTGTATTAGGGTTTAGCAAATGCCTCAACTTTTTTCAAATGTTTTCAGTTCAAGAAAACCCAAAACACATTTGGCTAAACACTTTTTCCTTGATTTTCAAACCCATGTGTATTTCAAGGGAAATTTAATCCATGTGTTTCTGATTCATTTACACTTAGCTCATCAAAATGTGGTTTCGTAAGACTCATTTGATGTCTAAGAAGCCTTGTGAGCTTTTTTATAAGCCTTTTTTCTTTGAACCAGGAAGTTGCTTTTTGCCAAGAGTCAATGGAACTTCAACCAGAAAAGAGTCAGTTTTGTTTGGGATTTTGGATCCTCAAAGTTGGTGGGAGCTAATGAGCAGGGAGGGGAGAGGGGCCACTGATTCAGATAGAATGGACATTCCTATTTCTACTATATTATCTATTCAAATGACTTGAAAAAATCTCTTTTCCCCCTTAATTGATAGTGGAAAAATCTATCTTAAATTCTTGAAAAACTTGTAGAAAACATAAGGATGAATTTTATTTCAGGATGCAATATTGTCATGTGTTCTGATCACTGTCCACTAATGTGTCTCTTGGTGATGAGTAATCAAGGCAGTCGTGTCATATTTATCTCAGAGGCAGTTATAAGAAGTGACTCAAAAAGGTGTTTAGATTGGCCATCTTTCTGTATTAAAAAAACGAAACAAAACACCCTCTGCCTAGTTTTTGTTGCTCTGTGCACAACACCACTTGTTCTTTAAACAAGAAATGAGACAAGTAAGACTCAGTGAATGTGCTGATTCAGGTGCACACAATCCCCTATCTCATTGCCGGTATTCTTAAAGAGCATCTGGGGTAAGGAAACATACATCCGGTCCATCCGTCAAGAGTCTATGAGAAAGCCAACAATGTTTGCACCTGCAGGATGAATTACATTCTTGGTGACTGTGGGAAGCTACATAATGAGACAGCTGAACGGCTGACACATTTCTTTTCTCTTGCTCCTACTGTACCTTCTTTTCGCACTACCTTTCCTTTTCTTAATTCTTCCTCTCTCCTTTCCCCACCTTTGCACAATCACCACTAGACAATAGAGCAAATGTGACACATTCATCCAAGGATGGGTTGACATGGTTTACACATTGCTTTCATTTGGTTGTTCTTTGGATGAATTCTTCGTTGAGAACAAGATAATGAAAACCATACGGTCATTGAACACAAAATCTGCCGTCCCTTTGGCTGTTCCCTTATAGCCCATTTAATTTCATAAAAGCTGGTTCCTGAGTTTACTCCAGTAGAAGATCCCAACCAGGTGGAATCCTGCCCCTTATGGGTTTGGATAATTCAGCAAATGTGGCCAATTTAGTCCTTGCCTGTCACCCATACATCAGAGAGCTCATGCTAGCCTGACATAGCTCTAGAAACTTGGCCATTTAAGTATTCATAGAGTTTTGTTCAGGGACCCTCATTGTGGAAACTGGACAGAAGGGGTTGGAATCCTGAAGGCAGGATAGGTGACAACTAAGAATTAAAAGAACATTGAAAGTTTTTAACTCATGCTGACTGCAAATTTGGAACCACTGCCTAAAGGAAATGAATATTTAGAATGTTATGGAGAATGAAGGTGAATGTGTCTGTAGTTTCTGGGCTGAGTTCTGACAGCATACAGCAAAATTATACATTTTTAAATATGGCAGCGAGTTCAGACTACAGGTATGAGGATAAAGAACTCTTCATTGATTCAGACTCCTGTATCCGTGAGTGAAAAAGCTCAAGGCAATACAAAAACAGATGAGGTCCCTGGCGTGGGAATGAAAGAAGTTGATTTTCACTTTCTAATTTGTCACTTGTTTTATACAGACACTAAAGAGACATCTCAGCTCCATAAAGTCTGAAAACACAAAGGTTAAAAACTATGATTCGTGGTTTAAGATACAAAAATGTTGTCTCTTCAAATTGACTGGGGAAGACTCTTTTGCACTGACAGAACTTATAAAAATAAGTTCCAATCTCTTATGTCTAATTTCATTTCCTTTCTCGAAGACAAGTAACAGAAATAAAAACTGCAGTGTTCAACATGTAACTCCTATGTATCTTTCCGATGCTGGAGAAATACCGTCAAGTTCCTTTTCAGTACAAATATATGTTTTGCTTTTAATGATCAGAAATCTTTGTCATTGATCAGACAAAACAAACTTTGTATAATAGAGCATTATCTTATTGTCTCTCCCCTGTAAGTGTAGAAGCGGAAATGAAGTGATTAACAACAAAATGTATAGATGGCTGTAATTTACATTGCTGAGAGATAGAAAGGGATCAAGAAATATTTTGTCCAAACTCCCAATTTTATGGATGAAGAAACAAAAAGGCCAGAATGCTTAGGGGACTTGTTCAAAGTTGCCAAACTGGCATGTATCAGAGTGGATATTAGAGTTTAATAAATCTCTTAAATTTAACTAGTCCAGTGCTATTTTACATAATTTTTTTAAAGGTTTTATTTATTTATTTGACAGAGAGACAGCGAGAGCAGGAACACAAGCAGGGGGGAATGGAAGAGGGAGAAGCAGGCCTCCCGCCGAGCAGGGAGCCCGATGCGGAACTCGATCCCAGGACCCTGGGATCATGACCCGAGCCGAAGGCAGACGCTTAACAACTGAGCCACCCAGGCGCCCCTAGTCCAGTGCTATTTTAATGATCAATATAATTTCTGTAGGAAAAATATAGTTCTGGGATAGGGCATATCAAATAAGACAATGGAGATTCTTTGAATTTGAAAAGCTCTCTCATAAGGTAGAATCCACATATTTAGAACAGATTCAAGTAGAATTCTCTCACTGAAATGGAGTTAGAGCCCTAGACTCCAAGAAGTTTGCCCTCTTTACCCCCAGCTCCTGGGAGTCACTCCCAGGATTATGTAATATTTTATAATAACCTGCCTGTCTTTGCCAGCAGACTTGCTTTAGAGACCTCTCTTACTGGCTTTGAAATAGTAAAAGGCTATCATCTTAGGAGGCCCACATGGCAAGGAGCTAAGGAAGGCCTCCAGCCAATAGCCAGCAAGAAGCTAGCTCCCTCAGTCTTTTAGTCGAAATAAATATGAATTCTGCTATCAAACTGAGTGAACTTGGAAGGGAATTCTTCCTCAGTCAAGCCTTCAAATGACAATTGCAGACTTTACCAACACCTTGACTGTACGCCCTTACAGAGGACTCAGCCAAGACACACCTGAATCCCTGATCCACAGAAACAGTGAAGTAATAAATACATGTTGTTTTAAGCCACTAAGGTTGTGGTAATCTGTTATATGGTACAGAAAACTAATAACTAAAAATCCACAAGTGGCTTTGAACCACACTATGGGCAGAGGCAGGAGGAATTTTGATAAGCAGAATAGAAAATGCCTAGTTTGAACAGATACCTAGACACTAAGTATGCTGTGACTGAGGGCTCACAATGAAGGGAAGGGTGTGCTATTGAAAATTGGAGGAAGAGGGATTCTTGTTATATAGTGGCAGAAAGCTCAGAAAAATTGTCTCCTGTAGTTACATGAAAAGCAGAAATGTAGGTGATAAATTTGGTTATATAGCTGATTTCTAAGCAAAGTGTTAAAGGTGCTGTCCTGTTTATTCTTCCTGAATGTAATAAAATGTGAGAAGACAAAAATTAAGGGAAGAACTACTAAAAAAAACCAAACAGACAAACAAAAAAAGGAACCAAGATTTGATGATTTTGAAAATTCTCAGTCTCTTCAGATTGGGGGAGGGGTGGTGAAATCAATATTAAGAGATTCACTGTCATGAATGCTTGCTCAGGAGAAAACGTTGAGGGTGTGACTGTATAACCTTTTACTAAAGCCTCAGAAAGATGAAAAGTTTAGGCTATTCAGCCACAAAAAGGGACTTGTCAGGAGATTAACAATATGCCTCACAGATTTTCCCGACCAAATCATAAATATTCTACTAAATTAAGTATGGTATCCCTTAGCCATTTTAGCAGCACACGAGGGTAGAGGTAGTGTCTCAAAAAGAGGGGCCTGGGTTTTGTTTAATGATGTGAACCCCATAAAAATCCATAGGAGACCTAGAAAATACTTGGGGTGATTGTTTTGATAAAGAAGTCTCTGTCGCTGTAGTTAAAAGTCTATTTCTTGATTTGCCTCTCTCTCTTTTTTTCCCCCTTTGCTCATTTGTTTTGTTAAATTCCACATATGAGTGAAATCATATGGTATTTGTCTTTCTCTGACTTACTTCTCTTAGCATGATGTTCTCTAACTCCATCCACATCATTGTAAATGTCAGGATTTCATCCTTTTTTTATGGCTGAGTAATATTCCATTGTGTGTGTGTCTATATATTTACAGACATAGACACACATCTTCTTTATCCATTCACCAGTCAATTAACACGTAGGCTGTTTCCATAAATTGGCTATTGTAGATGGAAGTGTTGAATCACTATGTTGTACACCTGAAACTAATATTACACGGTATGTTAACTAACTGGAATTTAAAAATTAAAAAAAAAGTCACATTAGCTTGCACAACAAATAAACAAAAAACAAAGCCAACAAAACCAACAAAAAACAGAGTACAATATGAAACGAGGATGTCAGACTTCCACCATTCTACTGGCAGGAGGTACTGATAAAACTAGTCAGCTGCAAACCTGTGCACCTTTCATGAAGAAGGAAGAGTAACCCAAAAAGCCAAACTGAAAGCCATACGGTGAAGCCTAGAGCCACAGAGAATTATTCCCAGTCCTTGAAATCTAATCAAGAAAAGCCAAACGTTTGCTTGGCTGGTTTTAGAACTGACATGGAGCATTGACTTCTTTTTATCTTCCATTTTCCCCCCTTTTGAACTGGAATGTCTATAGATGTTATTTCTGTCTGTCCCACCATTTTATGTTTGTTAGAGACAGATAGTTGTGTCTTTAGTGTTAAAGGAGAGAAATGCCTCAAAGCTAGCTATTCTTAACAATTATGCCCAGAAACTTCATTGTTACCTGGACCTAATTTAAATGATGAGCTTTTAAATTCTGAGCTGGTGCTACACTGACAATCGTGGAAACTGTGGAGGGGTGAATTTATTTTGCATGTTGGAAGGATGTTAATTATTGATAGCCAAATGGTGGACTGTGGTAGACAAGCTGACTGAAGAGTCCCACTTTCAAGTCTGTGTATAAGCCCCTCCCCTTAAATGTGGGTGAGACCTGTAATTTGCTTCTAACCAATAGAATATGCACAAAGTGATGGAATGTTACTCCCAAGACTATATTACATCATGTTAGAATTATCTTGCTAAAAATATATCAATAGCCCGAATCAATTTGAAAGAAGACCTATCCCCAGGCAAGACTTCAGATAAGAAACACTTGTTTGTTAACTTTCTTTTTGTGTCCTCTAGCCGATATATGGACATGTTGTCTTCAAAACCAGGAGATCATAAACTTTTCAATTTGGGGCTTATGGCCGTCATTCCTACTATCCCCTGGCACTTCATAGGGTGGCAGTGAAATACAGTTGAGTGAGTAAATAAAAGTCAGAGTTAATTTGTTCAATGGCAGAAGTTTTTCTTCTCTAGTAATCTCAGCAAATTGGTTCTTTACATGCTTATAAAATGGGTGCCCTAGGTCCAGGTGTAAAATGGAGATAAAATGATGTAGAGTAGAAGATAAGGATGTATTTCTTCTCTACGTTTCTTCTTAGTAGCGAGAAAACATTTTCCAGAATCCCATAAGATAATGTCTCCACGTTATCTCATTGGCCAGTTCTGAACCCCAAAGGAGCCCACCATGAAACATTTCCCTGGGAAACAGACTGATAGGCCAACCACAACCTACTAAGATCAATCAATTACAATTCTCTTGAGTGGCTAGGGAAGAGATGGTGAATATTTGTGAACAAAATCAAAATCTACTAACATGAGAAAAAAGGTGAATTCTCTGTTGTCTAGACAAAAAATAGCATCTTCAAGGAACTAACACAATTTGACAAATTCCTGAAATATCTACAAATATTATTTAAGCACCTCTCATTGGCGGGACTCTAGAAGCCAGGGATAGGACAGTGAAAAAACAGCTAGAGTTTCTTCTTCCACTTCACATAAATGATGTCATATGTCCATGGTATAAAAGATAAAATTTATAAATGGTTTGGCCAGGGTGCACATGGGCTTTTTTGTGTAGGTTGGCCGTGTGCACATCTATGGAAGAACTTCGAGTGATATGATACAAGCTGAGCTGAATTCACACTTGTTTAGATAAGAAGAGATGCCCCATCGTACCCCTGCAGCCAATCCTCCACCACGCTTGTTTTGAACATCTTTCTCTTTCCCTAACATCTCTAACCTATTCTTCACTATTGGCCACTTTGCATGAACATGTCAAAGACTCTATTTTAAATATGACTGACCAAACACAGAAACATTAACAGTGCCACTCGGTAGGTCTGCACAGTCTGTGTACTGCACAACTCCAGGAGGAGCCAGATACAGACTACGGTGTGGGTGATTGTAGTGTGGTGTCCCTGAAATCTTCCTTCTACCTCAGATCCCTGCTCTAGCTCTGGTCTTATCTTTCCGTCTCCCCTCCCAGTGGAAAACTCTTTGAAATACTTTTCCTGTAGTAGTTGCGTCTTCATTTTCTTCTCCTATTTATTTCTAAAGTCACTGCCATCTGGCTTTTACTCCACCATTCTGGCAAGATCAGCAACGGTGTCTTCTTACTAAAACCAAAAGACCTTTTTTAGTCCTCATGTTGTTTGACCTTTGGACAACATTGGCTTCTCTGTCTTGAAATCTTCTCTTCCCATTTCACGTTCTCTCTCTCTTCAATCTCTCTGACTCTTCCTTCTCAGTCTTTCTGGGGATTTCTTGCAGTTCTGTGATGCTCTATGTTTTGCTCTGGGCTCCCTTGTATTCTCACCCCTGTGATGCACATAGAGCAATAAAGACTGTTGGCCTTTTTCTTTTGCACATTAAAAGTAACTGACCTATTTTGGTTATTTCATGGCAGCTAACTCATGTTCAGTTTAATCTAATCTTGAACTTTGCAGTTGATATTTTTGAAATGAGGTGGATAGATAGGTAGAGATTGGTATATTGATATGTATATTTATATCTATATCTATGCAACAATTAAGAACTACTTCACCGAAGACACTATGATCTGATACCTACCCAACATACATTAGCTACTGAATAAGTATCTTGAATAAATTAGTGATTAGAATTGTTTAGGGAAGATTATAGAAAATATAAAATCATGATCACAAACTTTAAAATATAGATGCATGATAGTAAAATATCTGTGAAGTGTGACTTAATGATTTATTTTCCATCCCAAAATATTTTCTGAAGTGCCCATTTTGCATAAATAATCTGGCATTTAGGAAGACTAAGATTTTACATGCAATATGATATGGATTATTTATTCTGTTCAGACTCGAGATGAAAGATCCAACACTTCTTGTGTTTTGTGGCATGTTCTTGGCCACAACGATAAGAAGAAAAACATAAAAGTAAATAGAGCAGGGAGATCTGATTATTGGGCATTTGGATATAAACTACTAAGTTAATATAAGATACCAAATTATCTTAGGGTAAACATAGACTATTTCATTTATGTTTTACGAGCAAGAAAGATAACTTAAATTTACTGAAATATCAAAAGAAATATGAAGCTGAAAAAATTACATTCTTATATTTTCTGAGCATGAAGAGGAAGAAAAATGATTCAGACTTCTCAACTTCCAGCCAAGCTTCCCAAGGGTCAGTTAGACATTTTTATTAAAAGAAAAAAAACCTCACAACATAATACATCCATTATTCTTTCATTTTGCAAAATGTCAAACTCCATGTGATCCTTTTAATTTCTATGGGTGTTCTAAACAGATTCTAGCCAGAGATGGAGCTGATACACAGCTTGGCCAGTATAGATCAGAATGTGCATAAAAAGCCATCATGACTTACACCACAGTAGCAAAAACCCCTTGAATTTGACAGATATCATAAAGTGAAAGTTTTCTTTCTCTTGAATTTCCCAGAACTTAGCATATCTACCTTTTGCCCAATTTTGTCTCATGAAAATGATTTTTTGTGTCTAAAGGGTCCAGGCTCCACAATGGCTCTTGCTACTCTTTCACCTCCTGGAGCTGAGAAAAGGTCAGGAACAGTTCACTACTTATTCCTTGAGTAGCTAAATTGGTATTATTTTCTGAAATTGTTCATGAGAGTAAGACAACACGGTGCGTGATTGGGGAATTTCATCCGAAATGTGCAGCTTCCTTTCATCTCCTCTCTGCCTGCCCAAGGCTTGAAGTCATTTACTTACGCTCATCTTAATATGTGAGATTTTGAACAATTCTTAGATGTAGTGAACAGACTGAATCAAACATAGGTGTTTAAAAGTGAATAAACTTTATTCCACCTCCATAGAAGAGAAAGCCAATGACTTAAATGTGGAAAGTCACGTTGTTTTTTTTTTGGTTTTTTTTTTCCCTCGCTTATCAAAAACTACAAGGATTTCCTGTTTCATCATTCTCTACGTCTACCTACAGTGGTCTAAAGGTGAAATGCCTGAATATTAAGCCATAATCAATCATTGTACACACACTAATTACTTTCTGTCCTCCCCTTTCCTTGTCATCATGGTCCAAAGCAGGTTTTTGAGACTGAGTACATTCATCTGAGCTGTTAGCTGCTATGCTTCACTGCATCCTTGTATGATCTGCCTGGTCCAGACCCCTGGAGAAAATTGGTGCATGCATACTGTATGTGAACTTTAGATAAATAAATAAACACGCGAAACAGCTTCCAGATAATTGAAAGTGAATGAAGGAGGGAGCCAAAAGAAAACAATTTCTCTGGGGATAAGCAGCTAAGGTGGCAGGTATGATTAAAATCCCTATGATTTATGGGTAGGTGGATTACTAACATGACAACCCTGTTAGTGTTTGTTTGTTTGGGTGCATTTGACAATAAAGTTTTGTTGTTGTTGTTGTGCTTGCTGTGGGTTTTGCTCAGGAGTTAGCCACTCAGGAATTCCTAGTGCCTGACTGAGCAGTAATTTAGCAAGCTCTCTTGTGCTCTTTTCCTGTCAGCATTAACATGTCAATTCATTTTAATAGTCTGGGCATGCTCAGTGGGCATGCATTTTCTCAGTAGGTATCCCACGAGCCCACCCCGTGGTGCAGAAATGTGTTATAGCTTGTCTCAGACCTCCGAGACTTCAGCAGGTTTATTTTCATTATGGCCAAGTGTATTTGTTAAAACGAAGCCAAAATAATATATAGAATCAAGACCTTAACAAATGAAATAGGTTATGTATATTTGATTGGTAATTTAAGCTCTCTCGAAGATTAGGTCGTACAATCTTTCTTTACACAAAATTATTACATAGGAGAGCTTTAAAAAAAATGTGTGCTGTCGCTGCCTCTAGTTTTTGGAAGTTAAATGATATTCTGTCCCAATGGGAATTTTCTGTAATCATGATTAATAGTTGAAGTGGCTTTTATATAAAATGAGAATTTGCCTACTATCTTTCTTACTAAGATGTTTTCAAAATAGATTTTTATCTAATGTTCTGTCTGTAAGTAAGTAGATGAATGAATGAAAAAATAAATAAATAAATACAGAAACAGACACACACACACACACACACACACTCTCTCTCTCTCTCTCTCTCCTTTCTCTCTGTCTCTCTCAAATCAAACTACCCATTAGGAGTCTTGGTCTTCATAAATCTGGACCTCAATTGTCAAACTAGGTCTCAATTTAAAACCAAATTTCAGATGCGTTAGGAAATACCTTGACAGACAGAAAGGAAGTGAAAGAAGAAACCTCATTCCACAACCCAAACAAAATTCAATTCACGATTGCAGGAGGGTTGACAATGTATGCCATTTATACAAATTACTGCTTAAAAAAGCAAGACTTCCAGGGCACACTTTCAAGCAGCTAAAACATTCAAAGTGTTGTACTGTTGACACATGTTGGATCTCAGGATTTTTTGAACTGCTGAACAATTCTGTAATAATGACAGTAAAAAAAAAAGTTGAAAGATATCAGGATAGAGAATTACATCCACTCTTTCTTTGAATTCTCCTTTTCAACTTTTTCTTTCCTTGCCATCCTTTTTTTTTAAACCCTAGGTGTCAAGCTTTGTGTATTCGATTATGTAAGGGCAGAATTGACTGTGCATAGGCTCATTTGCTTTTTCTATGGTGCAGTTGGTGGGAATGGCCAGGCATCCGTGCATCATTACACGATCGAACAGAATCCTGATTAGAATTTAGAGTTTCACAGACAGTACCATAGCCTATACCCTCGGATCCCACTAAGCATTCTTTAAAACAATTTAAAATAATATTTTGTGAATTATTTTGCATATAAAATATTTTAGAAATTCTTGATACAAACTTTCGGAATTTTCCAGTCTTCATCTTGACCTCCTTTCAGCTTTAACCATGGATATTGACTAGTTACCCATTAGCAAGAGTCCCCTTAAAGCTGCAAATCTTCAGGGATTCTGAAATCCAGACCTGGGATGTTTAAGCAGTGATCAGTTTAAATATTTGTAGTAAGATTTTAACCGATAGCATCATTCATAGAAAGTTACAACCACAGTCCTTTCTAAGGTCCAAAAATATTCACTGAACTCAGGGAGTAACTACTCAAAAACGCTTATTCAGGTCAGGGAAAATGTTTTCCATGTTCTGTATCTAAAAGCAAAGTGGAAAGATAGAGGATAATGGGAAAGGACACAGAGCAGATTAGGTGGGTGTGAAGGCAGAGGTCGGAAAAGATGAAGCGGCTCTCCTTCCTGACACAGTATCCTGTGGTTTGCTTCCACTGCCCCATTCAGACACCTCTAGAGTTTTCTCAGTGCTCCTGCTCTCACCATGTGTAAAAGTGCATCTCTGGGTGTGCAGAAGTCTGTGTACAAGCACGTTCATCTTAAGGAGATTAGAGACAAGAAAAATGAAGGAGCAAAAGATATTTCTTATCTTCTGAATCTTAAATTATACCCACTCCTTATGGTTCCTCTGAAGTTTGCATACTGGGAAAAACTTGAGTAGCACTTAGTCTTTTTGCCAAGATGAAAAATGACACTTTTGTCCTCAAATAGTGAATATACCTTAACTCACAAAAACTTTGCTCATGTAAAATATAGGGTAGAAAAAGCCCTTCATCTATAAAGTGCTTTCAGATTCTCAATGAGAGGTACTCTATTTTCATGATTCAGTCTCCTTACACATTCATTAATATTATTATAAAAATAATTATAATTTTAATAAAACAAAGTAGAGGATATATTCTGCCTGTCAACTCTCTCTGTGTTCAATATGCAATGGGTTACCTGGTAGTAATAAATTCCCTGGCTTATATTTTTAGCCAAATACAGGACTTCCAATTTTTTTAATAAAATTTTTGCAGACAGTTTATGATTTGTATAATCTATGATTGATAATGTTGATTAATAAAACTCCAAATCGCTGTCTCTCTCTTACTCTCTCTTATACACACATACTCACACCCCCACCCCTGCAGGCGTACTCTTCAGGGCTCATTCTAATCTAATAAGGATTATTTTCAGAGCATTCCAGACATAATGTTCCAAATTATTATTCTATAATCCTTGTTCTTCTGCTGAAGATAAAAGGAGAGTGTGTTTAAAGAACCATTGCTTGCAAGTCTCTTTTACTTAAATGTTAAAACAGTAAAAAAAAAAAGTTAGCTGTGAAATATACAAGAAGGTTCCATGGGATTCTGAATGTATTCTTCTAACATTCAAAGTGTTTATATATGTTGTGTGTGACCAGAATAATGGAAGCGGTAGAGAATACCATATTTTAATCAATTTTCAGAATTATTTTGAATAGGACTTTAACTTTAGAACTAATAAAAATGTAGCACATAAATGTCCAATAGCTAAAATATACTACCTGATCATTTGCTTTTTATGGAAATAGGGGTAGGAATAGTAAAATTATTATTTCCTTTACATATCTTTGTCAATTTCTCTTACTCTTAGGATTTATGGCTTCTCTTTTTACAATGAATCTACTTTTCAAAGAATTACTTATTCTTTGGAAACTTTACAAAGGCATCCTACATGATTTATTTTCATATTATTTACACCAAATGTGTAAATCATATACTAATGATGGTAGCATCTTTGTAGTTCTTTTTAAATATGGATGAAATATGAGGTTTCTTCCAAGGTACAAAACGTCATTAAGGGCTCAGGTGGTTAAAATCAACATGAAAAATACATGCTGCATTTTCTCCCCTTAAATGCAATAATGTAATCAGATTTCAAGTCATCTTACCTACCTCACTTACAGCTTTATGGAGATTAATTAGTTTTTAGACCCCAGTCACATGATCTTTTCTGACTGTCATTTAGCTGGCTGACTAGAACCTGTAAGCTGTCTCCTGCCCCAAAGGAGAGATTAAATTTTAGTATGTTTGTCTTCTTTCTTTGATTTAAAGGTGGATTTTTGAAGTTATGATTTAATTGTATTTTGCTGTTTGGAAATTTATTATAACCTTGTTTTGGTGGAAGGTAAATATTTAAATAACTATAAATAGGTAAAACAAGATATTGTCCCTACTTTGCTATAAAGACTTTTACTATACGGGCACCTAAAAACTAGTTTTTTATTATTTATGATAACAGATGTTACAAACATTCAGATTAATTTTCTGCAACAAATCTGTACCTCACAGAGGAGGCTACTCAGATAAGTTAAGAGCACTGGTAACTGGTGGTCCCAAGGCAAGTTTCTAAGGTCAAAATGAATGTGGAATTTTTAAAATTACTTGGGAATTTACTAAGTAACAAACAAACAAAAAAAGAGTATGATTTGCCTCAGGGCGAAATTTCTGTTAAAAAAAACCCCACAAACACGGAAAAACAACAGTCAAGAACAACAAAAACTTCATAATTATAAATTTGTTACTCCTTAATAACATATGTTCTATGATTAGTGTTACATGTATCACACTGTTGCTGATTAATCTGAGGATGCAAACTAAAAGCCTTAGTTCTCCTGTTAGGATGCTTAGCTGTGGGTCCTCAATCCGGAGGAAAAAGAAAACAACAACAACAACAACAACAACAACAGTGTTAATCTGCTTTACAATAAGTGATTAAAGAAAGAAAAGAAACCTTGTCTGCTACAGTTGGTAAAACATTGATATTTCTAGCTGGGGTCCTAATTAAGGTGTAATGAGAGATTTGAAGTGCAGTGCAATCCCCTCATTCACGTCACTAAACCAGTGAACCACAACTACACATAGAGTTTCCTGAAGACACAGGACCAAGTGAATTAGTTACCCTTTAACTCCTGAGCCGTTGGTTCAGAACTGGAGCCACTGGGGCATAGATGCATGGTGAATGTGTGACTGTCTGGCTACTATTTGACTACAGATTTCCTTTCATGGGTACTTAACAATAAACAGTCACTCCACTTAAGAGAGAACTTGATTCCATAAACACATGGAATTTCCTGGCTCTTGAATGAAGACACCACAGGATTTTCACTGCTCAGGTGTTACTGGATGCAATGCTACTTCGGGAATCAAAATTATCTATTTCGCTTGCCTGTGGAGCTGGATCATTGCCTTTGGCAGTAACCCCAGACTCCTGCAAATGATGAAGACATCCCTCCATGCCTACATAGAAATAGCGCCAACATGGATGCCATTAGAAATATTCAACTGAGTATATGCTGAGAAAATTGTGTCATCCATACCTTGCATGAAGAGGGAGGACTGAGAACACCAGTATAAGTTGAAGCCAGTTCCCTTGAATGAGAATTACTGAGTTATATAAAATCTCTTCAAGGACACCAATACAGTATTTTCGGGGGCTCTTTTTTCTTCCAACACACTGTTTATACACTTGTGCTTCCTGCCTGACTTTGGCAATGAGAAAATAATCACTCCACTCTATGCCTGCCTTCAAAGATTCTTTAAATAATTAGAAGAGAGATAAATTATGTGCAAGAATCTCAATACTCATCCTGGAGCATTTGTGTAAATAATAAATTTGATAAGCTTTATATTCATTTTCTTCCTAATGCCTATTGGAGAGTAAATTCCATTTCAGATTCCCATTTTGTAAATAACAAAACCCAAAGGCAAGAGATGGGTAACAGGATAGTCAAAATCTTCTATAGATTTATTGGTCCCATCATCCTCTATTATTCTTAGGAAATGCGTCCTTATGTTTGAGTTCTTTACCAGGAAACATTGGTTCCATACGTAGCTTATGACATTCTTTTGGTCCTAGGCATAGATATTCTGCATGCCATTATCCTATGTTTAGGTTAAAAATAATAGAAAAAATATTCTCCCATTGTCAGGTAAACATTATGTATCTAATTAGTTGTCTCCAGCGGTCGTATAACTTCAAAGTTAAAACTGCATAGTTACATTCTTTATTGGCACCTGTGAGCTGCCCCCTCCTTCTCCCACAAAACAGACCTATTCCAGAAGGGGTAGACAGTAAGCACTCCCCCAACACTACCATCCATGGAAATTATCATAAATAAACAAATGCCTGAATATATCCATTTCTATCACCAGTAGGCAGCATTCCAGGCCAGGCATGTTGATCCTGGGTTTCTGTTCCATTGATAAAAGGGGATATGGCATTTTTGTTCCAGCCCAGAGCCATCCAATGTGCTCTTGTAAGGCAAGTTTCCATGTTGAGTGAATAAGGATCATTGTTTCCTACATAATGAGCCTCCCTCTCCTTTGGCTCTCAGTGAAAGGCTGCCACCACACTGGCTAAGAAATAGTCCTGTTTAACTGCCAAGTGTCTGCCGAACACAGTGTGGTAATGGGAATGATTTTCTTATCCATCATTACATGACTGGCACGTGAATAATTTTGCCCACCAGGTCATCATGTCACATCATCCATGGTAACCAGGCTCGATCAAATGTAAAAACTACACTGCTCCCACAAAATGATCACTTTTACAAGAAAAATAAGGAAATGTCTTCATTTCTATTCCCCTCCACTTCTATAGTGAAGATACTAGTTTTAGAGATGAATGGATAAGAAAAGCCAATAAGGTACATTGACTGAATTCATATCATAATCTAAGATATATATGTTTCCAAGTTTCACACCTGCTTTATACCTGTTTCTGGCTAGCATAGCCAAACTAAAGGCCTAGACATTATTACTAGATTCAGTTCACTAATATTTATTGCTCTAAATCCAATCGAAATTAGCATGTCAGCCCTGTATCAAAGCAGAAGACAGCAGTATTTATGATTATTAGTACAATATTGAATCATCCTGAACCAATTACTGATCCAATTACTGTGTCATTATTATCTTCTGAATAGGGCTTGATTTGTCTGTGATAAATATGATGCAATTAAACCACCTTTTTACATAATAAAACACTGCAGGTGTTTATTCTTAAGAGTTCACAGATACCAACAACCAATAGATTTAATTAAAAAAATCCTTGATATAAGTGTGAATTTCATTTAATTTTTCTAACTTTAATGTACTTTTAAAGTGTATCTTATTGAAAGATACAATTGTGTAATCTCTTGTCTGGCTATTATTTAGAAACTATACTAACTGTCAGACCAAACAAAAATTAACATATTTGCTTAATATTCTGATTAAAAATGTCACTTACTCAAGGCATATAAACATTAACTGAATTGCTAAAAAAAAGTTTTTAGGAATAGATACATTACAAAAAGAGACTGAGAATATCAGCAATTGTTTGTATGCAAGTTTAAAGTTAGTTTTTTCACTACATATTTAAATATGCTATTATTTGAATAACCCATACTTCAAAAAATCTGAACGTTAATAACTCTAAAAATCTTCATTTAAAAGACAAACATCATTAAATATAAAACATTAAACATTAAACTTAATACTAAGTTTAAACACTGTTAAACAACCCAAAAAATTGGAAAACAACCCAAGAAATTTTTGTAGTTCTTGATGTATTTGTGCTCCTCACTCTTTCTGGCCCCAAATTTAAAAGCAACATTTATAATTAGAGGAGTAGAAAGGAATGCCCAATAACAGGGTTACAATTTTTTTTTTGGATTTTACAAAAATATTTTGATGATTATAATAATCAGTTTGATATTATATTTTAAGGCACTATAATTCAAGTTAAGTTGGGGATTCTTTTGTAGAGGTGAACAACATCAATTACCAATTTTCTAAGACTAACATAAATCAAACAAGAATTTCATGACCTTATAAAATTTTATTAAAAATAATAGATTCAGAGATAAAACTACCTCGACAGTTTCAATTTATTGCCACATGGACTTATTATACTATTTCTATTCTGTAATTCTATTGATATCTTTTGGGGCAAGGCAATTTGATACAAATCTTCATCTACCTATCAGGCTAGTAGCTGTTTAACTAATCTCACTTAGCAATGAAACAGTGGCTGGCCACCAATACCTTTTATAATGTTCTTCTATATGTGGTTATATCATGTGTGTCAGTATTTACTGACTGCATTATTGCAATTAGCCAAGAATTTCAAAGTGGTTGCTAACGTATAGCTTTTATCATACACCTCGCTGTTGGCCTGTCTAGGTAACTATAGAAAGTTTGTTTTGGCCTTAAGGCTATAATTGTACAAATTACAGTTTTTATCCTCTTTCATCTTCTGTCTCTGCTTCTGTCTCTGGTTCTCCTTCTCCCTTTCCCTTCCCCTCTCTTTCCATGAGTTGTTCTAAATAGGAGGGAGTTCCCATTTTTATTGCCAGCATTTCAATAATTGTAGATGTGCTCATGTAGAAATCAATTGATAATTCTGAACACCTACCATCAATATCCAATTTTCTTCATATTTTTCAAAGGCAAGAATAAACTCAAATCCATTCCAAGCAGTTTAACAAAAATGCACTTTTAAAAAATCTACAGTGTATATAGGGGAGGGAGATGAGTCTGTTGTGCCTTGCATAAAGAAGTATTAGAGATTAAAATGAACACTTTCGTTAGTGCAGACTAAAATTTACTTCTGTAACTACAGAAATTCAATATAAGAGTTTGTAAAAAATTGAAAATGGGTACTAAGATTCCAGACAATATTTAATTTAACCTAAGCGTTAAAATAAAAGCAATAACACTGGGGATAAATTAATGAACTACAATTAATTATATTTACAATAAGTGGTTTGGGTTTGAAACCCCTACTCTCTGCACTGATAAAATAAAACCTACATCCTGCAGGAGCTAAAGTAAGTTAAATGAAGATGCTTTTAACAAGGTTATTACTTAAGCAATGACAGGTTTACAGATTTTAGCACCACTGGGTTTTCACAGGAGCTATAGCAAGTGCTAAAATAACACACACCTTCAGGTTCATTAAATTCACCAATGTGATGAAATAACTGATATTTTGCTATATTACTATAGTCCCTCAAAGAACCATCTATAAATAAGATACACTAATAACAACTGTTTGTGCTGGTAAAACAATGAAATAATTCTTCCAAAGTTTATCTGCAAGGGAAAAATAATGTTTAAGCAGCACTGTTGGCAATATCTAGTAGTTTTGATTTCTTTGGAGTCTCATATTTATTTATTTACCTAAAATAGGTATGTTCTGTAAAAGGTTTTGCCATGAGGCTGCATTCAGAAGGAAACTTGTAAAAAGGTGGTGTATATTAAGAGGAAATCGACTGAATCTCACCCCAAAATATTTACTTTATTGTCTGATGTTTACTAGGATATTTATGGAGGCTGTTTTATTTAAAAGAACTTATAAAATTCCAATAACCACTAGAAAGAGCAGCATCTCTGATAAATCCTTTACCGTAGTCTGTTGTGAGATGAGCCAAAAACATAAATAGTGGGTTTCTAATAAATCAACGGAGGCTGGCCTTTGGAGACCTAGAAGACATATGGACAGTAATAGAGTATCTCAGGTTGTCTCATGAGTGATTCCATCTGGATGAAGTCTTGGTGTTATTCACAGCCTACTTCTCCCCTAAAACACCTTCCATCTTATCCACAGCCTCCATCTCAAATGTCAGACCACCTGGGATATGCAGCTGTCAGGCTGAAAGGGGAGCTGCCTGGGACTGGTCCCGGACTGCTCATCAAGGAGGTACTGTCACTAGGCAGCAGGCAATCCTAGGTGCACAGGGCATGACAGCCACCACCAAAAGCTGGAGACACGCCTGGCTCAGGATGGGAGCTTTTAAGGGAAAAACAAAGAACTTAGCTGAAACCATGCATATTTCTACTATAGAGCTGGGTCTGATGTGGTATTCTTTCCTTCAAGATATTTTCTTCTTTCTTGTCAATATTCCTGTGGAGATCAATATATTTTGACTATGAAGAAATCAAATTATAGAATATTTGCAAGTGTATTTCTTCGTCCTTCATATCATTTTCAAGGGTTGTTTTTTGCCATATACTCTTGTATTGATATTCATATTTTCTCTTATTATTATTTGTTAAAGATTTATTTATTTGACAGAGAGAGAGAGAGCACGCACACCCAGGGAGGGGAGGGTCAGAGGGAGAGGGAAAGAGAGTCGTAGGCAGACTCCAGGTGCTGAGCATGGAGCCCTTTGTGGGGCTGGATCTCACGACCCTGAGATCAGGACCCTAGGATCATGACCTGAGCTGAAAACTGAGTCGGCGCCTTAACCGACTACACCACCCAGGTGCCCCTTCATATTTCCTATTATTAAACAAATTTAGCTTGATCAATACATGTACTCTGAGAGAACCGTTTCTTTACCATAACCGCGCTTGCTAGTTTCTCGTCTCTTCTCCTGTGCCTCTTTACCCCCTCCGTGTCGGCTTTGACAATTTGGGAGCGAGAGCTTACAGAGAGCATTTCAGTTTGCGAAGTGACAAATAAGAATCGAATCAATTTACTATTTAGTGTTCCCTCCTTCCCTTTCGTGAACTCTCCCTTTCAGAAAGTAGCAAACAGAATTCCTGTGGCAATGTCAATCAGTGGCGCTTTCTCCATAAGGCTAGATTATGTGACTGTGATTCTGACTTTTTGGGAGAAGAGTACTGAGGTTCTCTTCACCCCACTGAAAACAGTCCTGATTAATCGCTAATGATGGGTTCTACAAGATGACAAACGCCACATCTAGCTTATTTGCTTATATGCCTAAGTTTTAGCCATCATTCTTGACACTCCAAAATATGTATCTGATGAATGACTGAATTTGTATTTTCTTTTTTGTTGTTGTTGTTGTTGTTTTTTAAAGATTTTATTTATTTATTTGACCGAGAGAGGGAACACAAGCAGGGGGAGTGGGAGAGGGAGAAGCAGGCTCCACGCTGAGCAGGGAGCCTGATGTGGGGCTCGATCCCAGGACTCTGGGATCATGACCTGAGCCGAAGGCAGACGCTTAACCGACTGAGCCACCCAGGCACCCGAATTTGTATTTTCTGATTTTACTATGGAAGAGCAATTGTCTTCATGAATCATCAAGATCCAATGTGAACTTTTATTTGCTTTAAAATTTCTCTTTCCTAATTTCTTTCCCATACACAGTTACTGCAATCCTTTTGCTCCCTGTAAATGTCACGCTGTGCTTAGTTATTATTGTTGCTTCCTTTGTCTAGCCCCTTATCTACTCTATCTGGTTTTAAGATAGGCTCTACCAGTTAAATAAGTTATTTGCTGGTTGATTGGCTTTATGAAAAATAAGTCACATTTTTTTCAGGGGGATAGCATAGCATAAAGGGTTAAAGGCATGGCTTCTGGAGTCAGGGGGGATGAGTTTCAAAGACAGCCCCGCAACAAAGTGTGGCACTGCAGGGTGTGCTTAGGTTGTCCCCAGTAAGGACATGACATGACCTGCCTTTTTGGGTGGTAGAAGAACTCGTTGTGACAAGGGTTGAAGCACATGTCACATAGTTCAGTGTTACCATTCCATGGTATTTACTCTACACTTTGACTTGAACTCTAAGTTAGATATTACTGTCCTCATTTTATTCTTAGAAAACTAAGCCATGAGAGAGTTAAGTAATTTGCCTAAAATCACATTAATGGTGCAGTGGGGTCTAGGTCAAGATTAATCTGACCCTAATGTCTTTATTTTTTCTGCAAGTTGCTCAGGGGGCAACCTCCATGCCTCTTTTTTAGTTTACACTCCTTATACGTAAATAGTCAGGAAGGCTACTGGCTCTTCCTTCAAAACAGGTCTAGAATCTGACCACCTGTCTCTACCTTCCTCTGCTACTACTACCCTGGTTTAGCCTCCATCATCTCTTACTTGGGATTCTCTATTGGCCTCTTAACAAGTCTCCCTAGTTCTATCCTTGCCCCTTACCTTGTCTTAACACAGCCACCCAAATAATCTTTGAAAGCTATAAGGCCTATCATGCTGTTCTGCTGAAAATTTCACACTAAAACTTCATTTCATCCATTTCACTCAGTAAGAACCAATGTCCTTACAATGACCAAAGATGTCACATCAAGGGTTGACAGGTTGGCAACTTCGGCCTGCATGCCAAATCTGCCCACCACATTTTAATACACTGCAAGATTTATTTATTTATTACTTTAGAGGCGGGGGGGGGGCAGAGGGAAAGAGAGAATCCTGAAGCAGACTCCCCCACAATTAGCATGGAGCCCAATACAGGGCTCGATCCCAGGACCCTGAGATCATGACCTGAGCTGGGACCAAGAGTCTGCTACCCAACCAACTGAGTCACCCAGGTCCCCCTAGTAGTATATTTTTAAATAATTAAAACAAGTTTTATACTATATAATATGTAAAAGTTATATGAAATTTAACTTTCAGTTTCTATAAATAAAGTTATTTGGATTGTAGCCACTCACATTCATTTATGTTTTGCCTGTGACTGATTTGGCACTCCATACATAGGATTGAACAGTTGCAACAAAGACCATGTGGGTTGCAAAGCCTAAAATACTTACTATTCAGCTCTTTGCAGTAAAGTTTGCTGACCCTGACCGAAAAGATCTGACCCCTATTACCTCTGTAACCTCACACAGTCCTCCCCTATACTGACCGTGCTTTAGCTGAGCTGGCATTCCTGCTTCTGCCCAATGGCCTTGGCGCTAACTCTTTCTTCTTCCTGGAATACCGTTCTCCTAGATTTCTCCTTTGTTAATTTCTTCGACCTCTTTCAGATATCTCCCATTGAATGGGGTGACCTGCACTGAGCACCCCATTTGATATTGTACTGTACACCCTACACTTTGTGGCCTCATTCCTCCCTACCTTGCTCTACTTCTTCTGTACCACAGACCACCTTCTAACGGGCCATGTAGTCCGCTAACTTAGTATGTTTGGGTTTTGTTTCCTGTCTCTTCTTGCTGGACTCTAAGCCCCATGAAGGCAGAGATACTTGTTTTGTCCAGTGATATATCCCAAGTTCCTGAAATATTGACGCAAATGCAATTGCACTCGGTATTTCTTTCTTTTTTTTTTTTTTTTAAAGA
Organism: Mirounga leonina; assembly: GCF_011800145.1. Lineage (NCBI taxonomy): Eukaryota > Metazoa > Chordata > Mammalia > Carnivora > Phocidae > Mirounga > Mirounga leonina. The sequence continues at coordinate 82,950,984 of NW_023270377.1, read as the reverse complement.
TTTTATTTATTTATTTCAGAGAGAGAGAATGAGAGAGAGCACATGAGAGGGGGGAGGGGCAGAGGGAGAAGCAGACTCCCTGCCGAGCAGGGAGCCCGATGAGGGACTCGATCCAGGGACTCCAGGATCATGACCTGAGCCGAAGGCAGTCGCTTAACCAACTGAGCCACCCAGGCGCCCGCACTCAGTATTTCTTGACTGTTGAATGTGATATTACCTCTTACTAAACAAAGTACTTTAATATTTGACTTCTGGTACCTCACTAGAGCTGCTATTTTGACTTAATATTTTCTCTCGGGTTCATTACACACAAAAGAAAATGTACTTAATTATGCAGTTAGCTAAGTAAATTGATTATGGTAGTATTAAACACCTTTCTCACTTTACCAAGAAGAAACTCCTCCTTCTACTGCCTTACTCCAAAACACAGTGGAACAACTTTAAATTCTTAAATATGTAAATATTCCTGATAATTAATGCTTGTATAGTTTTGAGTTGGATATACAGTTACTTTAATGTCTTTTATGTAAGAAATAAGATTGTCTCATTGTCTTATATAAGTATTCATAAGGAATAACACTAACAACATTATTTATATATTTTGAATAGTATTAAAGATATTAGATATTATAGACCCTCATATTAGCAAAAAATTTTAAAAAATGATAAATAATGGTTAAATAATGTATGATTGATTTTAAATGAGACTTTATAAAGTACTTAGGGAAAAAGAAAGTTTTTCCAAAATAACATTTCCTTCATTGCCTTCATAAAGCTTTTAAATTTAATTTTGGCCTGAGTTAAGAAAAATTAACTCAGTATGACATGAAATAAGATTTTAAGTGAAAATCTTAGCTTTTTCCTGTAAATTTAATTCAGCTGACTAATTTTCATTGAATGCTGCCTTACATAGTCCGAAATGAACAGAAAATTTACATGTGCCCGTAGTAAAAATGATAATTGCATACAGAAACATGTTTTATGTAAGAACATGAACAATTTCTTTCCACAAAGAATCCTTAGATGGAAAACACAATATATTAATTCAATTATTTGCCAAAATGTTAAAAGCAGAAAATATAGCTATGGCATTCTACCAAGTATAAAGCCACTTTAACCTTCTATCTGCCCATATGTAATAGAATAAGATTTGATATTCAAAATGATAACTGAGAAACTTTAAAATCCTACAAGACCATTTGAATCATCTCATTACACTATTTTTACTACCTTAGTCAATTTCCTTTCTTTCATTTGAAAGTTAGCCATCTACTTTAGAATAAATAAAAGTGTTTTAGACAGAATGTCTACTAATATGAGCAAGATAGAAGATATGTCATATTACACTGATCTTATCAAACATTTACCACTTGTTTATGGATTGGTAATAATCTATTCCTGCTGCCATTCAAATGGTCCACTATGAATGATCGAATTACTTTCAAATAATTGATTGGCACCTCACATCCAGGTGTGATAAAAATGGGCACTAGGGGAGGAGAGCAACACATCTGGAAAACTGGATAGTTATTAGATTCTTGAAGAAATGGGCCCAGATAGCTCGATACTGGAGTTAGTGTGCATTTTACTCCTGTCATAATTTGAGTTGACATGATATGCTGTCCTAGGTCATTGGCTTTCTAGTCGATGCTGAAAATCTGTGACCTGGAGTTTATTTCAGTTTATGAACAGGTTTTTGCAAGTCCCCTAGCTTTGAAGAAAGCAAACTTCCCCCCAAAATTGGAAAACTCATTTACTCAGGGCATAAAGATTCTAAAGGCAGGTTTCAAGAGAATAGGTGTTGAAAAACAATTCTTATGAAAATAAGTAAAGAAAAATCCAGGAAAATGTTGATCTTGTTTAGTGGTTCAAAAGGTATTTTTATATGGATGATGTAGAAAAGACCATGACTTTATATCTATAGGATACAGTAAAAAGCTGTAGCACGGCACACATATGGGAAATTACTCAGTTCTAGTAGTAGAACTTCATGAATACTCGTTATTGGCCAAGAGAGATAAAACACTGAAAACTGGCACTGGTTTGGGGAAACTGAGTCATAGAATAGACAATGGGAAATGCAAACTGTGGCATGAAAGAATGAATGAGGCAGGAGACCCTGTGGACACTTATCCTCAAAGCCTTATACATGGAGAAGGGTCTCAACTTTGGAAAGCTCAGGAAATCTATGTAGAGTCACAAGGGGAAGAACCAGAAAACCTACCCAGTTTTGCCGTTATTACAAATTAAAGAGATTCTCTATGGCAGATAGAAGCCTGTGATGCTTGAGGGAGGGTAACCAGGTCACATATATATGAAACCAGTGGCTACTACCAACTTCAACTTCTTCAAAATATACTCAGCCATAAAATATACCTTTTAATGTTTTAAAACAACTACCCTTTATACTTCTGTTCTTTAAATTTTTTGTGGCTTTTATAGTAGATTTGTAAGGAAATTTGCTTAGTACCAGAGTTCTATTAAAATTGAGATTGTACTGTTAACAAAGGTCTTCTTTGGGACTGGGCGTCTTGGGGGATGGATCTCCAAAAATGTCATTTTTACGTAAAACACTGAAATAGCTTAGCTTTGGAGTGTGTGATCGAGTTGAAGAGTTTGAAATTGTTTTTCTTGAATATTTCTGTGCCTCTTTATCCCATTCTCCTCAATGTTGTGTGTGTAGTATTTCCTAGAAAAATAAATTCATCTAGTTTTCTAAGCTACAACTTGCTTTTGGACACTGGTTTCCTTCCAAGTCAATGAGGTGGATGTCCATTTTCCACACCTTCTCAGTATACACTGGGGTATTTCTTTCTCCTGCCATTCTCCACCTCAGCTGAAGGGTGTCCTTGAGACACCTTTGAAGCAGGCTAGGAGGAAAGGAACTGCAGCAAGCAGGTAGTTACTCCACAAATTATTTTTGTAATCTCTGGTGAAAAGAGTGATTCTGGAGCATGGGGAATTACCTTAAAGACTAGGTAGTTTGTGGGAGCTATTGACCACAATCCTTACTATCTCCAAATAGATTCCGGGGAACTAATTTCTTTGGGAAGGAAAAAATCCATTAGTATTTCTTTAAATGTTTCATTTGTTTGTTTGTTTATCTGTTTCCAGGAAATACAATTTAATGTCCAATGTAAAATATTTCATCCCTGAACTCCTAATTTTTTGCTTTGCTTTTCAGTGTGGTGTCATTTCCTTCTATTTGGGAGAATTCCATAATAACTCGGTCACCCCTCCTGAGAGGCATCCATCCTGGTATGCTTGCACCAGTTCATTTCAGTGTCAGCTGGTCCTAACGCATATGTAGAAGAATGTAAATAATAGGATGATATAAATGGTGTATAGTGGAAAAAAGTCAAGATAAATTCAGGGAACACACTTAAGCAACACTTCAGAAGTTTCAAAAAATATCAGTAATGAGTTATTGTCAAAGTCACCATGTAGCTATTTGTTTTTTGATGACCTCTTAGTCCTCTGTTGTCCTAAATTTCTATTTTACTGAAGCTCCACACTCCCGTGAGCTTTCTTGACATGTTTTATCTGCTCTATTTTCCTACTTATTCTAATTTGCTTCCAAATACATTTTGGCATTTTTCAAGTTAAAAATATCCTTACCTTCTATGTTTTTATTATAGATATTTTGTTCAATTATATTGTAATTAATGCCTTCATTTAGTGTTCTCTCAGTTGCTATTGCTACCTAATTATAGATGATATAGAATGTTGTTTGCTTTTGTATTAAAAAGTAGAAGTTAGTCCAGGGAAAGCACATCCTTGCATTGAGATAGTCAGCCCTAAGTATGTATTTGCATTTTGAAAAACAAAAATGGATTACTAACAGTAAGTATGTGAGAGACAAACACACACACACACACACACACACACACACACACACACTTAGGAATAGAGTGGATCCATATCTCTAGGATAACATTTATATTTGAGAAGCCTTTTGGAAATGTTTTGAAAACATCTTCTTTAGAACTAGTTTGCCTTTATTCTGTCAATGCCACATACTGGATATGATAGAGTGTCATATCAAATTTATATCCAGCTCCTCAGGTATTGAAAATTCAGAACTCTACCTGACAAGCCCAAATTAGTTATACTGAGAAAGAACTTGAAACCAAAACTTAACAATGGATTTCATATTCTCTGACTTTGGTAGGTTTGATTTTTTCTAATACACTCAAATAATAAAACATTAGAAAGATAACAATGTACATATTATGTACAATATAGCATAGTGTTTAAATAATGCATGTAAAGTTTTTAATATCATGTTTGGCCCACAAAAGGTGTTCAATAAATGGTGGTAATGGTGTGCTAATAGTGATTGTGATTGATTATGATGATGATGATTAGTTCATGGAATCAGATTTTAATTCATGGGGAACTGATAGTTAAAATAATTTATAGTAATAAAATATCAATAACTAGTATATAAGCAGAATAAATATAAGAGATATGAAAGACTTGGATCTATAAGCTTATTATATGCTGCAACAGACATTTTATTTTCATTTTATTTATGCTAGAGATCAACCGCAAGAGAAAGTTATGATCATCCATATAGCAAGTTACCAGTCCTTAGGTGAAAATATAAGACCTGTGGGTTAACTTTCTGATCTGACTTTAAAAATCCATTAAATTAGCTCAAGTAATTCTAACACTTCAGGTGGTAAAATAGCTACAATCTTATATATCTCTACAATCTTATTTGTTTGAAAGGGCATTACATAGATAACTAATATCAGGGCCATGTCTACATAGAGCCAAACCATTTGAGGAACAGGGAAAAGAAAGGTGGCCATCTCTGGGTGTTTGGTCTTCATGAATGATCCCATGTATTCAGATAGTTAGAGACTGTAATGGGATTGATACAATATATGGACGACTGCAAACATTCCTCTCTTTACATAGAAATATTTGGATATTTTTCATAGCTTATCCAAAATACCAGTGGTATAATGTAACGTGTCAAAGCCATATTTTGCTCTTGGTATGGTCCATGTGTTCACTTGCCTGGCATGATGGTGACTTTAGTTTTTGAGATATATGCGTGCCCAAACCTCCAACTATGTCAGCAGAGTTGACTTGTAATTCCACTCTGGCAGCCTAACTCACTGTAAACCCATGAAAACCAGGCACAAAGATTTGCAGAGAATGACAGCAAGGATGGAACACCACACAAATTCATGCTGCACCTGTTATCAAAAATAAAGTTGCCTGTCTTTGCATCTTTCAATACGGCACCTTTCGCTGATAAATTTGTTGATCATTTTTTTTAAAGGAAGAACTAAACAAACAGGGAAATAAGGTGCTTGCAACACCCCCTGTTGAAAGATGCATTACTTACTCTGCTTGAATGGATTTATATTGGATAAATCTAGTACAAAGTGAAAACCCTATTTTCAGCTGAGACTTAAAGATGTTTTACTAAAACATGCTTAAGCAAATGAATTTGACGCCTCACAAGGAAGATACACACAGAGCTATCTTTGTAGAAGTTCAATAAATTGTGTATCGGCAGCTGAAGAAAGATGTTCTCTTTCTGATTTGCACTCATGGATTTGCATTGACTTCATTTAAAATTCACGGTATGCATAGTGGAAATGGTTAAATATGACTTTGGCTGATACCTAACAAGGGAAAGTAACTTTTTCTTTCCTGCTCAGTAGTTAGCCATGCTGCTGAAACTCCACGGGCTCACTCAGAAACCATACTTTTAACAGAAGATCCCTTCGTCATGTAAGTCAGTGAAAGACAGTGGAACGGGCCCCTTCAGCTGGCATCTCTCCACCTCACAGGATCCCCAAAGCTTTCAAATCCACCTCAAGCCCAGGCAGTGGCAAAGAGAGAGGAATTGAAGAAGCAAAAATAAATATTAAAGTACATAAGAATCAAATAGTACCTATTTAAATAGCAATTATGCAGTTGAAAACAAGATTATCACACCTGTACAAGAAAAGGCATGCAAGCCAAAAACATCTGCTTGGATCCACCTGCCAGGCACCTGTTTTGCTGTTTCAATGCCATTTGATTGCTGGAGATGTAGAGGCTCTTGTGAGGTAATGAGTGATTTTACATTATGCATGATTGAAAACAGGTGTTCTAATGCTGTACAATTCTATGCATGAATAATTCAGTTTGTTTAGAGCAAGATCTTTAAAAGAAGTACTGCATGGGCTTTATTATTTCTATAAACATGAAGGTTATTTTTTTTAATGTACAACGATTGTTCCTTTTCAGTCAGCTTGTTTATGGCAATTTTTGTGTAATTTTATGGATGAGGAATAATATCTTGAAAGGTAAAATTGATCATACTTAAAACATGTAAGAAGTAAAATTGAAAGGTCTGTTAGCAAGAGGAAAAACGGTATTAAAATTCAATGTTCTAAGTGAAAATGCCTGATTATTTCCTTCCTGCTTTGCCTGCTTTCTGATGGTAACAAAACATTCGTCTGAGAGCTATAATTAAGGAGGGGTGAACTATTTGGGAAAATAGAGAAATTGTTTTGTATCTCAGCCCAAACACCAAGCAGAGCCCAGACTTCCTTAAAGATAGAACTGATGTTAGCAGCCTTTCTTTTCTACTTACATATCATGAGTTCACACCCTCTTGTAACCCGCTGTAGGGTACCACTGAGAGAGACAACCTCTTTTGCTCCAATTCCCACTTCAAGTTTTGTCTACCCTGGTCTTCTGGAGTCAGAAGTGTTATTATCAGAATGTTGGTTTCAAATAGCAAGTAAAATCCCTAAACTCCCTATGTTAAGATTTAGAACCTCACCAAGAAGATATGAGACTTGTTCTCTTAGAGACCGGAGACACTATGGTGTCTCAACCACATATCATGAAATATTTAAAATTTCTGAGGTGTGAGAGAAAACATATTTGCTTCAATTAATACTATCTAAGTAATGGCAAGACAAAGGAGACAGAATTATAGTCATAATCACATCGCTGTTAGTAATTTACATTTGTTGAGTGTTTTGTACCATATAAACCATACTATAAGAGAGTTATTGACACATAATAATTCCTTCCTAAAATATACCACCTCAGCAAGTAGTCAGCTTTGAGCTTTGAGGTTTGGCTCCCTTCCCTCATTTTAAGAGCTGTGGGGAGCTTCGCAGGGGAATCTATTATTGAAAAGCTTTTCTGTTAGAAGTAAATTGTAAGACAGGTCCTTCATGTTGGGAGCAACACTGGGAAAGTCACAAAGAAAAATAGAAGATTTGGTATGAAGGAGAACATTTTCATTGCTACTGACACAGTGAATTGACCTTATTCCCTCCCATGGGGATAAGGTTGGAGAGCAGGCCTTTACGAGTATTCACCAAGTATAAGCATTGGCCTCATAAACTTAGAGAATTGATGCCAGGAAGGGCTTCAGGAATCTGGACTAAAGGATATAAGTAAGCAGAAGATAGAAATGTTTGTCTGGCAATTCGGAGCTAGCATAAAATGACCTTTTTTCTCTAAAAGTTAAGATAGCAAAGCTTTCTTTCTGATTCTGCTAAATACTTATATAAAATGCTTTTTTTTTTTTTACTATACATCTCAATGCTGATGGACATCTAAAATTTTAAATTGAATCATGAAACTGCAATTTTTGTTGGTCAAAGCCGGTTGAATATTAGATATTTCATATGGTTCAGTCCATCTGGGCTAAGGGTCCCTCGGTCAGTGGCATTCCATCTTCGTGAATACAATAAACCATAACTTTCATTGCATGAAATGCGTAACTAGTAAAAAAAAAAAAAAAAAAGCACACTCTCTGATAGACAGCAACCACTTTATGAGAAGGCCTTGCAGCCATGGTAGAAGTTGGTGCCCCACCTCATACCAAGAGGTGGAGTTTACTCTCCTTGTGAATCAGCTCCTCTTAATGACCGCCTGACCTCTGACTGAGGCAGAACTTTGCGGCTTCTGCTGTGTCTCCTGGAATGATAACTGTTAGGACTCTTTCTCCAAGAATCCAGCCACCATGCTTGAGGATCTACATAGTGGGATCATGTGTAGGGTAGGCACCCTGGTCAACAGCCTTATCCATGCTCTCAACCAATTGCCAACATCAGTTGTAGCTATGAGGGAGCCAAATTGGCTGTCCTGCCCAAATGAGCCTCAAAGGCCTCCAGCCCAAGCCACCACCTGACTGCAAATGCTTAATTGATTGAATAGGCTGCAGACACTTTATTGATTGACCATAGCTGCAGATGCTTTGGCACTCCTCCCATGGAGAGTGGGGCCCATTTCCCCTCTTTGTAAAGTTAGGTAGCCTTGGACTGCTTTGACCATTAAGATAAGGTAAAAGTTCCCAGCCTACATTAAAGAGGAATGTTAGTTTCTGCTCTTTTCTCTGGGAATACTTGCTCTTAAAAGTCAGCTTCAATGTTAGAAATGAGACTCTTCAACCCACTGTGCGGTGAAAAGCCTAAGCTACGTTGGGAGGCTCTGGATCATGAGACACGGTCAGGTGCACTGAGGCAACAGATATGTGAAGGAAGAAGCCATGCTGAAAGTAGATTCATTAGCCCATGCTGCTCCCTATGACGCCACACGGATCAGAGATGAACCCAGCCAAGCCCTTTCCATGTTCCAGACCCATCGATTTGTGAGTAAAATAAAATGGTTATTTTAAGCTGCTAAGTTATGTGGAAATTTTCTGTGAAGCAATAGATAACCAAACTTGCTTTATGAAATAATATGCATTCAGTCCTAAGCAGGTATGTGGATTTTGAGAAAATTACTTAACCTCCCAGCCTCAATTTCACATTTCACATCTCAAAAATAGAGTACTGATATCATCTGCTTCCAAGGATTGTTTTGAGAAGGAAAATGTGAAGTTTACAGAACTATGCCTAATACATATAATCCCCTAAACTTTGTGAGCCATTATAATTATTTATTATCCAGGGCTTTACAAAGAAATAAAATGTGTAGGAAGATTCTTTTGTTGTTGTTGTTTTGACAACTGAGCTGTTGTTTTATTTATTTTATTTTCATTTAATTTAAATTTTATTAGTTAACATAGAGTGCAATATTGGTTTCTGGAGTAGAATTCAGTGATTCATCACTTACAAATAACACCCAGAGCTGATCTCAAGTGCCCTCCTTAATACCCATCACCCATCTAGCCCTCCTTCCTCCAGCAACCCTCAGTTTGTTCTCTGTCATGAAGAGTCTCTTATGGCTTGTTTTCCTCTCTCCTTTTTTTCTTTTCCCCCTTTCCATATGTTCATCTGTTTTCTTTCTTAAACCCTACATATGAGTGACATCATATGGTATTTGTCTTTCTCTGACTTATTTCACTTAGCATAATAATACATAATAATACACTCTAGCTCCATCCATGTTATTGCAAGCGGCATTCATTCTTTTTGATGGCTGAGTAATATTCCTGTGTGTGTGTGTGTGTGTGTGTATACACCACATTTTTATCTATTCATCACTTAATGAAGACTTGGATTTTCTCCATAGTTTGGCTATTATTGATAAGACTGCTATCAACATTGGGGTGCATGTATCCCTTTGAATCTGTATTTTTATATCTTTTGGGTAAATACTTAGTAGTGTAATTGCTGGATCATAGGGTTGTTCTATTTTTAACATTTTGAGGAACCTCCATACTCTTCACCAGAGTGGCTGCACCAGTTTGCAGTCCCACCAACAATGCGAGAGGGTTCCCCTTTCTCTGCATCCTCACCAACACCTGTTGTTTCTTGGGTGTTGTTAATTTTAGCCATTCTGACAGGTGTGAGATGGTATCTTATCGTGGTTTTGATTTGTATTTCCCTGATTGATGTTGAGCATCTTCTCATGTATCTATTAGCCACCTGGATGTCTTTTTTTTGGAAAAGTGTCTGTTCATGTCTTCTGCTCATTTCTTAACTGGGAATGTCCATGCCACTCTCTATAGAGATGCAAAACTCCTTGAGGTAATCCCAGCCTGTTACCTTCTGCTTTCCAATTGTTGGTTTTAACTAGCAGAAATTCACCTTGGGTGTCGGAAAGCCTGGACTGGAGAGTAGTTGGGCACGATGCAAATGTAAATTACTATTTTAAGTGGCAAGTTTCACTCAGAGCACAAGTTTAAGGTAATTCTTTGTGCTTGTCTGAGGTGTCCAAAGGGTAGGTACATCCCTGTATTGATATTGAAAGATGGAGCAGTTGGCAAAGACAAATTCATATCCTAGTTTTCTTTAGTGCCAGACTCCTTTGAGACACCTGGTATGTGCTCATGAGCTGATATGACCAGCGATAGGTTTCCTGTGGACTAACCAATGGTTAGCAAGCCTATTAGAGTGTCTTTAGGGTATAATTATAATCCACATTTAATAAGGCTCAACATCTGCCAGATGTATGGTCAATGCTTTGAAGGCAGATCCTCAATAGTTGTTTGAAGCAGGGGAGTATTATTGATCATTTGAGTGTAAGCGTCTGTACTAAATTGTCAGTACCCTTAGTACTTTAGTACCGACATTGTCAGTGCCTTAAGAGCAGAAACTCTGTTTACCTTGTACATGCAGATAGAGTCTAAGCTTTTCTTAAATGAAGAAGCAGCATTGTGTAACGGTCAGGTGCCAGGGGCTTAACCCCTAGTTCACAATTTAGTAGCTGTGTGTCCTCGGATAAATTGACCTCTTTGTGCCATAGTTTCTTCATAGAGTAGGGATTTGAGAAGTATCTACTCCTTGAGATCTTATGAAGATGAACTAAACGAATATTTGCAAAGTGCTTAGAACAGAACCCAGCACACTGCAAGTGCCATGCAAGTATTAGCTAAATAATTTTTCTTAATATTTGTATTTGTAGATGAGAAAATTGAGTTTAGACGAGGAGCTTAAATGCCCTTCATAGCAACGTCATAAGAGGACACATACTACAGAAAAAGAAAAGAAATAATTATTCAAATACTGCTAAAAGTATTTGGGTATAATAAAAATGAAGTTTGAGGTGAGAAATTAAGGATTATATAAAGGTGTTTAAGATCATTGGGAAGTGGTGCACCTGGGTGGCTCAGTCGGTTAAGCATTCGTCTCCTGATTTTGGCTCAGGTCATGATCTCAGGATTTTGAGATCAAGCTGAGCATTAGGCTCCATGCTCAGCACGGAGTCTGCTTGAGATTCTCCCTCTCCCTCTCCCTCTGCTCATGCTCTCTCTCTCTCTCTCTCTCTCTCTCTCAAATAAATATCTTTAAAAAAAGATCATTGGAAAGTGCTATTATATGTTGGTATATATTAAGATGAAAAGGTGAGATAAAGAAAATCCAGAGCTGCCCAAAGTTATGGTTGCTTAAAATGATTCAAATTAAACTGGAGTCCTCGGTATATTGTTGTAATTCAGAAGCAAATCTAACTACGGGCTTCATATCTTTAAGTTTGGAAAAACTTAAATGAAGTCAATATAATCGAAAACTTCATAGAAGTGTATTATAAAACTGAATTATAGCATCAAGGTTTTACAGTACTGGGTGAGGTAGTTTTGCAAGGAATTTAGCAGAAATGCAAAAAATAAAATGCCCCATCCTCAGGGCTCAGTCAGTTGAGCGACTGATTCTTGATTTAGGCTCAGGTCATGATCTCAGGGTCATGAGATCAAGGCCTGGGTCAGGCTCCATGCTCAGTGCAGAGTCTGCTTGAGATTCTCTCCCTTTCCCCCTGTCCCTCACCCACTCCAGGCTCTCACATGTGCATCCTCTCTCTTCTTCTTCTCTTTCTTTCTCTCTCTAATAAATAAATCTTAAAAAAAATAAAGATAAAATGCCCCATCCTGAATTGTTAGGGGTCAGTTGACGAATGAGGATATAAATATTTAAGGCATCCCAAGGATAGGATAGGCAGGACCAGTTCAAGAAAGGGCTGGAATAATTGTCTGGAGCAAATTCATACAGGGGATGAGAAGTCTACAAATGGAAAGAAAAGAGTGTCCTTTTGCTTTCCTACACAGAGAGGGTGACAAAGAAATAAGCACATTTTTAAAAAATTAATTAAATCAATGTAAAATTGCTATCTAGTCCATTTCTGAGAAATACCTGCTCATCAAGTTGGAGTTGGTTCTACTCCCCACACCAGTCTGGCTCACTGCTTCTTTCTATTCTCGAATCATCTGTCCTTTCCCAGTTGATTGCTTTCTTTGAAATCCATCTCTGACTGTAATTCCTTCAATTTGCTTATACATTGCAGATTATATCTGTATCTATATCAATGAAAAGTAAAACTTTGGTGTATAGTAAGCATGAATGCCAAGTCACAAATTGAGGTGTATAAGGAATTTAATTTTTTATAGAAAAACTGAATTTTTCTCTTTTGAGTTTCCTTTCACTATGTATTGCAAATTAAATTCTTACTGAATAAAGTTCCCCATCTCCAAACTCATTTTTTCTAAGGTTTTATTTATTTCATCAGAGAGTGAGTGAGAGTGAGCATGTGCATGCAATGTGTGCAGGGGTGGTGGTGTGAGAACAGAGGGAAGGAGAATCTCAAGACTCCATGCTCAGTGTGGACCCCTACACTGGGCTCTATCCCAGGACCCTGAGATCATGACCTGAGCTGAAATCAAGTTGGATGCTCAACCGACTAAGCCACCCAAGTGCCCCCCCTAAACTCAATTCTTGAGAAAGGAATACCTAGTATTAAAACAATATGGTAAGAGATGGATGGGGCAAGAGGAAGCTAGTCCAGGTTGTCTGCATCCAATCACAGTGACATTATTTGAGACTTAGATCACTAATGTGAACTCTGGTCCTCAGCACATGCATGTTGCTCTTTTCTCCTTATTTGCAACCATGCCTCTCCAGGACAGCTCTCTAGCAAGAGATATTGAGCTCTTCTCTGGCTTGTGGACAACCTTTACCTGCTTCCACTATGGGATTCCTGGAAACTTGCTGCAGCCAAGATCTTTCTACCTAGATGTTCCGTGACGCCATTTCTATGCTACTGCCCCTTTACTATACTGGGTAATGGGGAACTCTGGATCTTTCTGGCTCCCTGGACTTTGTTTCAGTTTTGAGGCACATTCATCTTTCTCTGACATCCCAACCCTAATGCAAAGTTTATATTATCCCTACCTTCCTCTCTGCCTTTCCTCAACCTGTAGAATATTTTATTATTATTATTATTATTATTATTATTATTATTATTATTATTATCAGAGGAGAACTGCTCTTACATATTAGGAATCAGTCCAAGTCTTTCTGGTCAAAATTTTATTGCACAATTCTTTAGTGTTCACAAACACGATAATCTGATATTCTCCAGTATCCCAAAGCCCTTTTCAAACTGATATTTTCTGTTCTGATTTATCAACCCTCTCTTGGCACAACTAATGCCTCCTAGCCCAGCAGACAAGGGAAAGGTCATTGATTCCAGGGGATACCAGGGAAAGCACATCTGTTAATATTACAAGCTGATCCATCTATTCATAAATCAGCAAATCCTAACATTTCTGGACTTGGTTATGACTGACTTCTTCACAATTTCTCCTATATACTTTCTGAATTTTCTAGAGCTCTCAGCACCAATCCTATTTCACACCTTTACACCTTTACTCATGTGACTCCTATCCCAAACAACCTTCCTCTCCCTCTTTGCCTGGGCAATTCCACACTTACACAGTAAAGTTTAATGGAAAAGAGCATGGTCTCAGTTCAGACCTCAGATATTTAGCTTTACCACCTACTTCATGTAACTCCATTACTTAACCTCCCCCTACCTGACTTTCCTCATCTGTAAAATGGGTATTAGGAGTGCCTTTCCCAAGGGTTTGTTATAGGGATTAAATAAAATAATATACATGTAGTACTTAAAATGGTATCTAGCAAATAGTAAGCACTCAATAGCATTGGCTATTTTCACTCACCTTTCAAGACTCACTCATGCTCACCCTCCTACTACTCCCATTCTTGTGTCCTTGGCAGTCATTAAGGCTGCAGGCCATACTTTAGCCCCTGAAGGTGGAGAAAAAAAGGATCAGGGCATTGACTAGAAAGGGCTTAGGGTGAACTTTCTCAGAGAGCATTTTGTAGAGTAACCTTTAAAAAAAAAAAAAGATTTTATTTATTTATTTGACAGAGAAACAGCGAGAGCAGGAACACAAGCAGGGGGGGTGGGAGAGGGAGAAGCAGGCTTCCCGCTGAGCAGGGAGCCTGATGCGGGGCTCCATCCCAGGACCCTGGGATCATGACCTGAGTCGAAGGCAGACGCTTAAGGACTTAGCCACCCAGGTGTCCCTGTAGAGTAACCTTTTAATAATATATTTGCTGCAGCTTTTTTATGTTAAGAGTCTTGTTTCCTTCTGTAACCACACATAATATTATAAATCCCACTTCTGCTACATTAGCACACCAGGATTGGTGGGGGAATGAATGTGGAAGGAAGAAAAGGAGATTTGTACCCAAATACTACTAAAGCTAGTACTGCTACCCCTATTTTTTCCAATAAAGGGGGAAAAAGGTTAATGGAGACAGAATGACATATTCAAGTTTAGAGGCTATATGATAAGTAGTTAAATCATGACTCAGTTCAGCTCTTAAGACTTCCATCATCTCGGTGTTTAAATGTAATTCCACTTCTCTTGGGAGTGTACCTTCTTTGAAGAATATAAGTGGTATCTAGTCATAGAAGACAGAGAGGATTTTAGTTCTAGAAATTGGACCCTGGCTTCTCTCACTGCTCTGCAGGACCTGCCTGGCCTGTTTGGGTTGTAATCCCAGTTTCTTAAAGACTTACTATTAAACTCATTGACTTGAATCTTGTCCCAAGGTTTCAAATTTCTTGCCTCAGATACAGTTCTTATCTTAAGGCAAACCCTTCATTTTCTTTGCACAAAATTCCAGGGCCTGGATATCATCTCGTCTTTGGGTAACATCTTCCAGATTTGTTTTAAGCTGATTGCATGTTGCTGAACAATCAGATTTTCTGCCCTAAGCAGCACAAAACCAAGTGATGACAGTGCTGGCTCCTGGCCACCAGCAATGGGATGACACCGCACGGGTCTTTGGTAGTCATGATTGGGTCTTGGGTGTTCGCAAATGGCTACATACCCCTCAAGAGTGGGAAAGGGAGTCTCTCTTTCTCTCTCTCTCTCTCGACACATGGTGTGGGAACTCATCTGTGTTAGGGCTGTTTTTGCCATTGCCGTACCCCCCCCACACACACACTCAATCTACCTTTCACAACCCTACATTTTCATACACTTATATTTCTCATGGAGACCCGCTGAGTGTTTTAACAAACTACTTGAAGTCTGAAACAAATAATACATTATATGTTAAAAAAAAAAAAAAAAAAAGATAGCAGGAGGGGAAGAATGAAGGGGGGGAAATCGGAGGGGGAGACGAACCATGAGAGACTATGGATTCTAAGAAACAAACTGAGGGTTCTAGGGGGAGAGGGGTGGGGGGATGGGTTAGCCTGGTGATGGGTATTAAAGAGGAAATGTACTGAATGGAGCACTGGGTGTTCTACACAAACAATGAATCCTGGAACACTACATCAAAAACTAATGATGGAATGTATGGTGATTAACATAATAAAAAAAAAAAACTACTTGAAGAAATGGAGTGCCAGGGGAAATGTAGGCAGAACTTGGCATATGTGTTTGGGAAATATGAAACCTAAAATGTGAAAAATCTTGAGATCGGTTTTATTTTTCTGGTCTAAATGTTCCATTCAAGTTTCCCTCTCTCATTCCATTAGTTTATCATCTCCTGAGCTGCATTTACCGATGCTGTATGTCAGTGCGTGACAGTGATTCCTGCAGTCTTATTTTTCTCAGTCTACCACAGTAGGGGCTACCTGTGGAGGCAGAAATGTGTACCAAGAACAACCTGCTTTATTCAGCCTCTCTGTACCTTAATGCAGAATTCAGGGAGGTCCTAGTGGCTTTCACCATACAGAATGGAGCACTACCAGAAGAGAACATGGGGGAATGAGAAAGTGACAGTCAAGCAAAAGGCTCACTGAGCTTTATTAAATACGTGCCAGGAGCAGTGTTCTGGGATAGAAAATGCAAAGGATACCACAAATAAAACAAAGCCCCCAACTTTCAGAATTTCAGTTTGAGGAAAGCCAACATAATGAAAGCTTCCTGGAAATACTGAACATGACCTACAAAGTATCAAGTTAGTTCTAGAGGCAACTATTTCTGTAAAAGATTAGAAAGTAAGATGGCTTGAAATGATGAGAGGATGCTTTCAAAGTCTGGAACCTAAACTGGGCTGTGAAGAGTGAGCAGGAATGAGATATTTCAGAAGCCAAGAAAAGGACATTCCCAGGTGAGAGGGAGACAAGAGCAAGATTTCAGAGTAGAGAAGATTGAAGGATGAGTGTGGGAAAACTGAGGGATTAAGTTTGGCTAAAGGGCTCACACAGGTGACAGTGCCTACCCCCTAGTAGGATTCAGGAAACATCTGTGAAATGCATGGGGAAGGGTTAAAAAGATGGGTTGATGTCACATTACGATACATGGCTATTTTCTCTGTACTTTTTCTAGTTGGTTAAAGGTGATAATGTGATTGAAGCTAAACATGGAATCTGAGCTTACACTTTCTGAATATGTGTCAAACCTTAATCTTCATCAGTCATGTACAGAAAGGGGGTTATAATCACAAAGAGAACGAGGTGAGATTTTAGGTATATGGGTCAGATTAGAGGCATCTGCTTTTGCTGGAAAAGAACTAAAGTGTGTGAGGAACATCTAAAAAAACCTGCTTGTAAATGGGCCTCGTGAAAGCCAGAACTCTGGAAACATTCTTTTCCAGTTTTGCTAATGAGTGGGGCCAACATTTTGACTGCAAAAGTAAGAGGGAGCAGCACCCTGCATTAGACTGGCCTGTTTGGTCCTCTTCTCCACTGGGTTCTAAACTCCCCAAGGTAGGAACTAGCTTCAATGTTGTAACCCTAGCACCTAGCAAAATCCCTACCACATACTCAGTGTTGACTGGGTATGTGTTGCTTGAGTTAATTTATTAAAACATGTGATGTGGTTCTTTAATTCAGAGCAAGTCGAAGTTCTTTAACTGCATCAAATCAATAAAATGATGAGCTAAGGCAAACTAAGTTTACACAATGGATATGGTTGGATTACCCTATGTATGAATTAAACTATAAACGACTACAACTGAATAACTTACAGTGGTGTCACCAATTTCTCCTCAGGTGTGGATGAGAGAACAATATCTAGTTTGGACCCATCTGAATTTCTCCACTTGGTATGTTTTTGAGAAATTGCTGATTCTATTGCTGGTTTAGAAAGGGGTCATTCCCCAGTGTTTGCAGATTTTCCAGATTTTTGTAATTGCTCAAAGTTTATTTTTAGAACATTCTTGAAATTCCAAGGCATTTTGTTCTCTCCAGTGCCCTGAAACATGATTTTTATCAATCCCTTATTGTCCTGGAAGTGTCCAATTTGTCTGTGTGTAACAACAGCCTTCACCTGGAATCTGTGTAATTACCATAGCATCCCTGATACTGTTTTTTTGGGCAGTACCCGAAAGGTTTTGCTATATCTTGACCCTTTTCATGACAATTTCTTGATCGGAGTTTAAAGATGATATCCAACATACTTTCCAATCATCTAAATGTGATGCAAATAGTATTTAGAAAAACGAGTAGGGCAAAACAAAAACCCTGCAAAATATTTTTATATATAAAATGTCTCTATTATTTGTTTAAAAAGATACACATCTTACTATAATAAACTCAAAGCAAACAAACAAAAAATAAAAATACCCCAAAGTCAAACATAAAATTATATATATGCACATGTGTATAAAACAAATGATCAACTATAATTTCACTTTAAAACTAGAATTAAAAACAAAAACAAACAAAACCCCTGGAAATGCTGAAGAAATTGCTGAAGTCCGGGTGCATTTTTTATTTTTTATTCACATATAATTGACCTACAATGTTATATTCATTTCAGATGTATAATACAGTGATTTGACAATTCTGTACATTACTAATGATCACCGTAGTGTGAGTCCCATCTGTCAGCATACAACACTATTGCAACATTATTGACTCTATTCCCTATGCTGTATTTTTCATTTCCATGACTTACTCATTTTAGAACTGAAAGTTTCTACCTCTTAATCCCATCACCTATTTTACCCATCCTCCACCCACCTCCTCTCTGGCAACCACCAGTTTGTTCTCTGTATTTAAGAGACAGTTTTTGTTTTTTAGTTTCCACATGTAAGTGAAATTATATGGTATCTCTCTCTCTCTCTCTCTCTCTCTCTCTCTCTCTGACTTCCCTTAGCATAATATCATTTAGGCCCATCCATGTTGTCAGACATGGCAAGATTTCATTCTTTTTTTACGGCTGAATAATATTCCTGGTGTGTGTGTGTGTGTGTGTGTGTGTATCTCACACTTTATCCATTCATCTATTCATGAACACTTGGGTTGCTTCCATATCTTAGCTATGGTAAATAATGCTGCCATAAACATAAAACATGTCTTTTTTTATTAAGTGTTTTCATGTTCTTTGGGTAAATATCCTATAGTGGAGTTATTGGGTCATATGGTATTTCTATTTTTTTTTTTTTTTGAAGAACTTCTATACTGTGTCCACAGCAGTCACACCAATTTACATTTCTATCAACAGTGCCCGAGGGTTCCTTCTTCTCTACATTTTCCCCAGTACTTGTTATTTCTTGTCTTTTTGATACTAGCCATTCTGACTGGTGTGAGGTGATATCTCATTGTGGTTTTGATTTGTATTTTCCTGATGATTAATGATGTTGAGCATCTTTTCATGTGTTTATTGGCCATCTGTATGTCCTCTTTGGGTCTATTCAGAACCTCTGATAAGTTTTTAATCAGATTATTTACTTTCCTTTGGTGTTGAGTTGTGTAAGTTTCTTTATATATTTTAAATATTAATCACTTATCAGATCTATCATTTGCAAATATCTTCTCCATTTCGCTAGCCTTTTCATTTTGTTGATGGTTTTCTTTTCTGCGTAAAATTTTTAGTGTAGTATCATTAGTTTAATTTGCTTTTGTTTTCCTTGCCTGAGATTTATCCATAAATATGCCAATGTCAAAGGGAATACTACTTATGTTTTCTTTTAGAAGTCTTATATTTTCAGGTTTCACATTTAGGTTTTTAATTCCTTTTGAGTTTATATTTGTGTATGGGGTAAGGAATTTTAATGCAATTGCAAATGAGATGGTTTTCTTAATTTCTCTTTCTGCTACTTACTAGTGTATAGAAATGCAACTGATTTCTATATATTAATTTTGTATCCTACAACTTTACTGAATTTAGTCTAATGTTTTTTTGGTTAAATCTTTAGGGTTTTCTATGTGTAGTATCATGTCATCTGTAAAGAGTGACAATTTTGCTTCTTCATTAATAATTTGGTTGCCTTTTCTTTCTTATCTGATTGATGCATCTAGAACTTCTAGTACTATGTTGGTAAGTGGTAAGGGTGGACATCCTTATCTTGTTCCTGATCTTAGAGGAAAATCTTTTAGCTTTTCACCATTGAATATGATGTTAGCTGTGGGTTTTTCATATCTTTATTGTGTTGAGGCATGTTCCTTCTAAACACGCTTTTTAGTTTTACCATGAAAAAGATGTTGTAGTTTATCAAAAGCTTTCTCTGCATCTATAGGAATGATCATATGGTTTTATAATTTCTCTTATTGTTAATATGGTGTTTCCTATTGACTGATTTGCAAATATTGAACAACATTGCCTCCCTGAAATCAATCTCATTTGGTGGAAGGGAGAATGATTGTTTTTTAGTATGGACATTGTGGTGAATTTTTTTTAAATTATTGTTGAATTCATTTTGCCAATATTTTTTGAGGCTTTTGCATTTGTGTTCATCAGAGATATTGGTCTGTTTGTTTTCTCTCTCTCTTTAGAGTGTCTTTGTCTGATTTAGGTGTTAGAGCAATAATGGCCTCATACACAGAATTTGGAAGTTTTTCTTCCTCTTCTATTTTGTAGAATAGTTTGAAAAGAACAGGTATTAACTTTTTAAATGTTTGGTGGAATTCAACTATGAAGCCATATGGATCTGAGCTTTTATTTATTGGGAAAGATTTGATTACTGATTCAGTTTCAATACTAATAATCTGTTTGTTCATATTTTCTATTTCTTCTTGATTCAGTTTTGGGAGATTGTAGGTTTCTAGGAATTTATCCATTTCTTCTAGGTTGTTGGCATACATTTTTTCATAATATTCTTTTATATTCCTTTATATGTCTGTGATGTCAGTTATTTCTCTTCCTGCATTTATTTGAGTTCTCTCTTTAGCAAAACTTGTCAAGAAAAGGGTTATCAATTTTGTTTATATTTTCAAAGAAACAGCTCTTGATCTTTTTTGTCCCTATTTCATTTATTTCTGCTCTGATCTTTATTATTTCCTGCTTCTACTAGTTTTGGTCTTTGTTCTTTTTTCTAGCTCCCTTGGGTGTAAGGTTAGGTTATTCATTTGAAGTTTTTCTTGTTTCTTGAGGTAAGACTGTATCATTATAAATAAACTTCCCTCTCAGAACTACTTTTGCTACATCCCAAAGTTTTTGGACTATTGTGTTTTCATTTTCATTCATCTTCCTGTATTTTTTTTTAATATATTTGATTTTTTTGGTTAATCCATTCATTATTCAGTAGCAGGTTGTTTATCCTCCATGTGTTGGGTTCTTTCCAGATTTTTTCTCATAATTTCTAGTTTCATACCATGTGGTCAGAAAAGATACTTAATAGGATTTTAATCTTCTTAAATTTATTGAGACTTGTTTTGTTGGCCTAACATGTGATCTATCCTGGAGACTGTTTCATGTGCAGTTGAAAAGAATGTATTTTACTCTTTTTGGACAGAATGTTCTCTGTATATCTGTTAGGTCCATCTGGTCTAATATGTCATTCAAAGCCACTGTTTCCTTGTTATTTTCTGTCTGGATAATTGATCCATTGATGTAAGTGAAGTATTAAAGTCCCCTTCCATCATTCTATTGCTGTCAATTTCTCCTTTTATGTCTATTAATAAATTGCTTTATATATTTAAGTGTTCCAGTGTTGGGAGCATAGACATATATATATTATATGATGTCATATTTTATACCTTTTTAATTTGTGTATCCATTGACTTATTTTTATAAATATAATTGATTTTTTTTTTTTGCCCCTTTTTTGTT
The DNA here is from genome assembly GCF_011800145.1 of Mirounga leonina. Lineage (NCBI taxonomy): Eukaryota > Metazoa > Chordata > Mammalia > Carnivora > Phocidae > Mirounga > Mirounga leonina. The sequence continues at coordinate 82,929,812 of NW_023270377.1, read as the reverse complement.
TAAAGCTCCACACTGGTTTTATAAGTGATTATTCTATCTTTATGATATGTTTGCTTTTACCATAATTGTTTTCTTTCATAATTTTCTTCTATTTATGGTCTTTTCTTTTCACTTAAAGAATTCCCTTTAACATTTCTTGCAAGATTGGTTTAGTGGTGATAAACTCCTTTAACATTTATTTTTTGGGAAATTTTTTATCTATCCTTCAGTTCTGAATGATAACCTTGCTGGGTATTCTTTTGTTCTAAGTTTTTTTTTTTAACTTGTAGAACTTTGAATATACCATGCCACTCTCTTCTGGCCTGCAAAGTTTCCGCTGAAAATCAGCTGATCGCCTTATGGAATTTCTCTTGTAAATATTTTTTTTTTTCCTTGATGTTTTAAAAATTCTCCTTATCATTACTTTTTGTCCTTTTAATTATTGCATGTCTTAGTGTAGACCTCTTTGGGTTCATCTTTTTTTTTTTTTTAAGATTTTATTTATTTATTTGACAGAGAGATAGCTCAAGTAGGCAGAGCGGCAGGCAGAGGGAGAGGGAGAAGCAGGCTTCCTGCTGAGGGGGAAGCGCAATGCAGGGCTCGATCCCAGCACCCTGGGATCATAACCTGAGCCGAAGGCAGACGCTTAACCCACTGAGCCATCCAGGCACCCCTGGGTTCATCTTGTTGGGTGTTCTCTGTGACTCTGGATTTCTGTTTCCTTCCCCAGATTAGGGAAATTCCTGTTACTTCTTCAAATAAATTTTCTGTCCCCTTCTCTCTCTTCTCCTTCTGGTATCCCGGTAATATGAATGTTATTACACCTGACTTAACCTATTCTCATTTTTTTGCTTTTCAACTTGGTCGCTTTCCATTATGCTGTCTTCCAGATTGCTGATCTGTTCTTCTGCATCTTCTAATCTGCATCCTCTAATGCACATTCACTTTAGTGCATTTTTTCATTTCAGTTATTGAATTACTCATCTGATTGGTTCTTTTTATGTTTTCTACCTCTTTGCTGAAGTTCTCACTGAGATCATCCATTCTTTTCTCAAGTTCAGTAGGTATCCTTATGATCATTACTTTGAATCCTTTATCATGTATATTGCTTATCTCCAGTTCATTTTACTTCTCTACAGTGATTTTGTTCTATTCTATCATTTGGGACATGATGCTTTCTCCTCATTTTGTCTTTTTTTTTTTTTTAAGATTTTATTTATTTGACAGAGAAAGACACAGCAAGAGAGGGAACACAAGCAGGGAGAGTGGGGGAGGGAGAACCAGGCTTCCCGTTGAGCAGGGAGCCCCATGCGGGGCTTGATCCCAGGACCCTGGAATCATGACCTGAGCCGAAGGCAGATGCTTAACGACTGAGCCACCCAGGTACCCCACTCTCCTCATTTTGTCTTAACTCTGTGTTTGTTTCTATGTATCAGGTAAGTCAGCTACATCTCATGATTTTAAAAATAGTGGCCTTGTGTAGAAGAAGTTTTGTAATGCTCTGTAGCTCAGTCCCCCTGGTCTCCAGAGTTAGGTGCTCTGGTGGTATCCCTTGTGTGGACTGTGTGTGTCCTACTGTTGTGGCTGAGCCATGATTGCCTTCAGCCCAACTGGCTGTTATGACCATTTTGCTTGTGGTGCATTTGGCAGGATTTGGCCCCTATACCATTGAGGGGTCTGTCTGGAAGCTCCTTGATTGGAGGGAGAAATCTAATTAGGTATCTGCAGTTAGCCTTCTTGCTACAATTGCAAGTACACCATGGGGCAGGGGTTGTTCCCTGCACAGCCAGCTGGAGTCTGGGATGCAGGAATTATGGGCACGCTGGGGTGTGGGGTTCTTTGCCTTCGTTCCCAGGGAAAGAGTCATTTTGGTGTGGCACAGGTCCCTGCCAGGGCTGCCTTCAGGGTGTGGTAGGACAGGAGCAGCCCTGGAAGGATGCCTACCCACAGAAGTAGATTAGATGGGGCTGGTCCACAAGGGAATGCCAGGGCAGAGCACAACAGGGCAAGTGATGCTAGCAAGGTAGAGAGGGTTAGAACTGGCTCCAGCAAGAGTCGGGCTATCTAGGCAGGGGTGTGGGAAGAGAAATGGCACCTGCCAGCACTTCTGTTCCTGGAGAAATCTCCTGAAGATCTCTTCCCCTTCTATACATATTCTAAGATTAGTCAATATATTTCCTTCACATGTACTGCAGGTGCTTTTCAAACTGCTGCCTTTATGCTGTATCTCAGGCAAAGTTATTTATTATGCTGATTCTTTAAGGGCACTGGCTCAGTTTTCTATTGCCTTTTGGCTCTCCGGGCTTTAAACCTACTGAATTTTAAAGTTCCCAAAGTTAAACCTTCCTGGTTTTCAAAGCCAGATATTATGGGTACTTATATTCCCGGGGTGAGTCCCCAGTGCCAGAGATGACTGGTGTGGGATCTGGTCCTCTCAACTCCTCCATGCTTGTGATGTCCCCCCCATTTGTGGTTAGTCCTGTGGAGGATTTGGTTCCCAAACCTGTCTCATCCTTCCTACTATTTTTGATGTGGCCGCCTCTCTATGATTAATTGGGGAACATCTGCTCTGTCAGTCTTCAGGTCATTTTTAGAGTTAATTTCATAGAGATAGCTGTTACCTCAGTGTATCTGTGGGACAAGATGAACGCTGGATCCTTCTACTCTACCATCTTTTCCTGACTACCTTTGAATGTATTTTAAATCACTCTTAGACATAAAAATTACTAAGAATATCTCTCTCAAGTAAAGATTATTACAAAAATTAAGAAACTAAAGTCAATATTTTTTTAGATATGCTATAAAAAGAAAAGATGTACTTTTTCTACCTACCTACTTTGGCTCTTAATGATTTTAAATTATAAATAATCATGTATGTTAAAATGAACTTCATTACATTTCATAATAAAATTCTCAGTTATTTCAAAATAGGTTTACATTTAAATTATTGGAATGCTTATTCCTGGTTCTTTTACCACAGTCTATTTTTGAGTTATTTATTTGGAACTAACTCTTGGTTGGCTTGAACCAAAAAAGTTCATGGGCGCTGAATTTTCTGAGCATTTTAATGTTTGAGAGTTCTTTTCTTTTTTTTTTCATTCCTGTTTCATTTAAATAGTATTGGATCTGCATTTAATATTTTCAGAACTTTTACGCATTGTTCCACTGTCTTCTGGCATTAAATTAATGAGAAGATAAACTCTATGAAGGAAGATAGTTTTGTCTGTTTTTTTTTTTTTTTTCTTTTTTTCTTGTGTCCTGAATAAAATCTTATTCAGGGCAGTGCTCCAAAAGCATTTGTGGAATGAACAAATTAATACTAGCTGATACTAGTCTGGATTTTATTCCTATTCAGATGCCTAAAAAAATCATTTAATAATTCTTAAATTTCAATAGCTTAACCAGAATGTATTTAGCACTGACTTTTCTTATACACATATTACTGCAACACAAATGGGTCTTTCTTATATTTCAAGAAAATATTCCTTTTTGCTCTTGTAAAAATAGAAAGCTAGACAAATTCCTCTATAAAAAATGGATGATAATGGTCTACCCTGTGTATTTAATTTAATACAAATAAAATATTACATGATTGTAGTTATTTGATCTGATACATACTATCCATATAATTCTATCTCAGACTTCATATTTTTACTATGTGAATGCTATTTATAAAAGATCCACATAGGAAACTATACTTAGTTTTTTTTATCTTGAACAATTTATGTTTTTTCCTGGAGTTAATCATTATCTTACTTTTTGCTTGCTTAATTTTTCTTGTATTAATTACTAATTCTTCCCCAAAATCTTACCCTAGTGGAAACCTCATTTCAATATGTCCAAACATATCAATTGTCTATCCATTGCATAATCTTTGGCACATCCCTCCCTGAGCCCGCTAATCTGGACTACATGTTTACTCTTCATGCTTGCTGCACAGCTATCATCCTAGGTCCCCCTCACCATCTGTCTGAAGATTCAATTTGCCTTCTTTTCTTAGATTTTATTTCTGTGTCTCTCTTGGATTACCCTCTTGTCTGCCTATCTTTCAGTAATTTCCTGAAAAGGATGTACTTAAATGGCCTGTTCACTCTGTTTGCTTTGATTGCTAGCTGTCCTTAATGTTTAATGCCTGTAAGTTGCTCAGTTGTAGTTTTCTTCAGTTATATTTTATTTATATACAGTGCAATCTAGCTATATCCATCATATGCATTTAACTTGCCTCAGTTTCTTTTTTTTAATGTAGTTATTTTTTTATTGCTTGGGAATTGGAAACTAAGATCACAAAATAGTACAAAAATGTACTAAGTACACCACATTGAAAAGAAAATTTCAGAAGTTGGGACCAGATACATCTGGATGATTTTCTTTTCTTTTTTTTTTTTTAATTTAATTTTATTATGTTATGTTAATCACCATACATTACATCATTAGTTTTTGATGTAGTCTTCCATGATTCATTGTTTGCGTATAACACCCAGTGCTCCATTCACTATGTGCCCTCTTTAATATCCATCACAGGGCCAACCCATCCCCCCACCCCCCCTAGAACCCCCAGTTTGTTCCTCAGAGTCCATAGTCTCTCATGGTTCGTCTCCCCCTCCGATTTCCACCCCCTTCATTCTTCCCTTCCTGCTATCTTCTTCTTTTTTTTAACAAAAATGTATTATTTGTTTCAGAGGTACAGGTCTGTGATTCAACAGTCTTACACAATTCACAGCGCTCACCATAGCACATACCGTACATCATTAGTTTTTGATATAGTGTTCCATGATTGACTGCTTGCGTATAACACCCAGTGCTCCATTCAATACGTGCCCTCTTTAATACCCATCACCAGGCTAACCCATCCCCCCACCCCCTCCCCTCTAGAACCCTCAGTTTGTTTCTCAGAGTCCATAGTTTTTCATGGTTCATCTCCCCCTCTGATATCCCCCGTTCATTTTTCCCTTCCTACTATCTTCTTTTTTTTTTTTTTTAACATATATTATTTGTTTCAGAGGTACAGGTCTGTGATTCATCAGTCTTACACAATTCACAGCGCTCACCGTAGCACATACCCTCCCCAGTGTCTATCACCCAGCCACCCCATCCCTCCCATCTCCCACCACTCCAGCAACCCTGTTTGTTTCCTGAGATTAAGAATTCCTTATATCAGTGAGATCATATGATACATGTCTTTCTCTGATTGACGTATTTCTCTCAGCATAATACCCTCCAGTTCCATCCACGTTGTTGCAAACGGCAAGATTTCATTCCTTTTGATGGCTGCATAATATTCCATTGTATATATATACCACATCTTCTTTATCCATTCATCTGTTGATGGACATCTTGGCTCTTTCCATAGTTTGGCTATTGTGGACATTGCTGCTATAAACATTGAATTTATAAAACCTGACATAAATTTGTATATATAACTAAACATCATTAACTGGAATCTTCTGTTAACTCATTGAGCACTTCTATATGTTCACATCTCTAATTTGGTAACACTAAATATTCTTGTATTATCTATATGGTCCTGACTATATTAATATTGTTATTTATTCAATAGTCTCATCGCTTCTCTGCAATCATAAAGATTTTATACAGTCTCCCTCACTGTTAGTAGTACGGGTCATGTATACATTCTTTTATGTTGTTTACATTTATTTGTAATGATCTTCTCTCAGCTATGCAAAATTTCAGCTAGCTCTTTTTTTAAGTTATCTCTGAATTGCTCCAGTTTAAATTCCTCTGTAGTGTGAATCGCTCATAGGAAATATAATTTTGATCTTTATATTTTCTCTAGACCGAGGTCTTCATCTGCTTTTTTCCTGTTCTATTCCTTTATTTTTCACTTTAAAGTATTTCTGCATACTTGTCTTTGCCTTTTCATTTTCCTTGCTTTGGCTTAACAGAGAGTCTTTATTTCAAGCTTTTATTTTGTTCTAATATAATCTGGATAAATTCTCCTGTACCTTTTGCCATCTTATTTAAGGATAGATTGTCTTCACTTCAGAACTACACTGTGCTTTTTCTGTAGTCAGAGGTGTTAAGAGTAGCTCTGTGTGTGTGTGTGTGTGTGTGTGTAAGAAGAGGACTGAAGGGGAGAAGGCAGAGCTCATTTGGAGTATGTATGTGTTGCTGGAGGTTGTAGATTCTGCTCTTAGGTTTTGACACAGCAATAGTAGGGAACATGGGAGCAATGATCTAGGACACTGAACCAATCAAACAACACTCTCTCCCCCTTTCCCCTGTCGCCCCTGTTTCTTTTCCTGGTTGAACTTAAAACATGTTTCTATCATGGATCCAGGTCCACTTGTTAATTTCTTCTGTTTCTTTGCTACTTGAAGTATTTATGGGCCAGCAACACAAACATCACATGGGAACCTATTAGAAATGCAGCATCCCAGGCCTCACCCTGGATTTCCTGAACCGGAATCTGCATCTAATAGGGAATATATTAGGATGCCTATGGCACCAATGTTGATAGTTGGCGGACAGGAGGTCACATAGCATCTGGGGCTTTTTATGTGCCCTCCCACTTTTTCTTCTTCCAAAGGTATTATCCTATTTCCCTTTATATTTCATTCTAATAAATTCCATTTTACTACCTGAGATATTTAGCTTCATTTGATTTTTTTTTTTTTTAAGATTTTATTAAGTAATCTCTACATCCAACCTGGGGCTCAAACTAACAACTCTAAGACCAAGAGCTCCATGTTGCACTAACTAAGTTAGCCAGGCAGCCCTAACTTCATTTGATTTTGATTATTAGCTGCTACCTCTATGATTTCACTCCTCCCCCAAAATAAGATTTTATGTAATGGGGGAAGCCCAGGTGGTTCCGCCTTGTCCCCTGAGATCTTGTCACTGTAGGTAGAAACTTCTTCCAGTAGCTTTTCTGTGATCCCCTCTGACCCAGGCAGCTAGTCACACCTTCAATCTAAGTTGGATAGTTTCTTTAAATTCTGCACATTTGGGATGCCTGGGTGGCTAAGTTGGTGAAGTGTCTGCCTTTGGCTCAGGCCATGATCCCAGGGTCCTGGGATCGAGTCCTGCATCGGGCTCCCTGCTTCTCTCTCTGACTGTCACTCCCCTTACTTGTGCACTCTCTCTCTCTGAAAATAAAAATCTAAAAATAAATAAATATATACATACATATATACATACTGCACATTCATATTGTCTCCCCAGCACTATCTCTGGGTAATGAGAAAGAAGGCATAGCAGCCCAGAAAAACTACAAGCTACATAAGAATCTTGCATTTTCTATCTTTGGCTTCCATATCACTCTTATCCTTTTCATATTATCGTTGAGGTGGTCATGGCTGTGGAAGTTTTCCTTTTTTTCTAGGAGTAGAAAGGAGATACTGTGGGAAAGAGACACTGTGTTTTACTTTTACTCTATCTTTACCCTTAGGTCCCATCTAAACTCATTTTAGAATTAATGGGTTTTTTTATGGAAGCACAATCTTATTAAGACAAATGAATGTTTACAAGTGTCGTCCTCATCCCAAGGAACACTGAAATAAAAGCAAAAAAAAAAAAAAGGATGCATTGTGAAATTGAAATCTAAGTGTTTTATCTTGACAATGCTTTAGCAATTGGATAATGCTGGTATTTTTAAGGCTTATGTATTGATGGCACTCCATTACTATGGGTTTTGCTGGCAGGTACTTTTTACTTATATCTCCTCACTACACCCCTTTCAGCCCACTCAAAAATGCCCAGTGAGCTGCCCTTACTAAAGTTGTGTTGTATTCACAGCTTGGTGAGCTGTAAACAGTATTAGTATGAGCTTCCATACATTTCTTTCAACCTTTACCAGGAAGGGCAAACCTCCTAGGGTGAAAGATAATTCTGTTTTTATGATCACTTCTGCTGAATTGTGCTGTATTGTGTGTGATCTGACTGGAATGGTGCAAATCAGTAATGTGGCACAATACCTCTGATGCAGAGTAACAGAACACAGAAGGACAAACAAAAAATTAATGTTGTAAGAGACAAAAAGACCCAGGGGCTGTACACGATAGACATAGCATATACATGGAATTGTAGCAATTCAGGATAACATTAAGTAGCTCATGGATTTCATGTTCTTTGTTAACCGGTTAGGAAAACAACTAATTTCAAAATATAAAATAAGTGATGTTAGGAAAGGGGGCTGAATGAAAAGGAAAGGGGAAAAGAGGAGGGGGCAGGAAGAGATAAGAAAGATGAGTATTTTCAAAGCTTATTTGATTGAATGATCACAGTCTACTTGAGAGTACAAATAAACTTATGCAAAATTTGCAATCTGAATCATAAATTGTTTTTATACTGTTACTTCTGGATTAAGCTCAATTTATCAAACATTGAATTTTAAAAATAATTTATTGAAATAGTTTATATACAATGCTATATTACTTTCAGATGTACAACTTAGTGATTTGAAAATTCTATGTTATGCAATGCTCACCATGATAAGTTCAGTTACAATCTGTCACCATACAATGTTATAACAATTGATTTTATTCCCTATGCTGTCCTCTTCATCTGTCACTAATTTTATAACTGGAAGTCTGTATCTCTTAATCTCTACCAATTTGCCCATTCCCCTATCCTCCCATCTCTGGTAACCACCACTCTATTCTCTGGGTCTATTTCTGCATTTTTTTTATTGTTGTTGTTCGTTTTGTTTTTTAGATGCCACACATAAGTGAAGTTGTATGGTATTTGTCTTTCTCTGCCTGACTTATTTCATTTTAGCACTATACATTCTAGGTCTATCCATGTTGTTGCAAATGGCAAGATATCATGCTTTTTTGTGGCTGAGTAATATTCCATTTTGTATATGCACCACAACTTCTCCATCCATTCAACCATCAATAGATACTTAGGTTGCTTCCATATCTTGGCTATTATAAATCTGCAATAAACATAAGGGGTATATACATCTTCCTAAATTTGTGTTTTAATTTTCTTTGGGTAAATACCCACTAGTGGAATTATTAGATCACATACTATCTCTACTTTTAAATTCTGGAGGAACCTCCATACTGTTTTAGACTGTAGTTGCACCAATCATACATCCTACCAACAGTATACAAGGATTCCCTTTTCTTCACATCCTAGCCAACACTTGTTCATTTGATATTAGCAATCTAACTGGTATGAAATATCTCACTTGCATTTCCCTAATGATTAGTGATGTTGAGCATCTTCTCATGTGTTTGTTGGTGATCTGTCTATCTTCTTTAGAAAAATTTCTATTTCAGGCAAGTCCTCTGCCCATTTTTTAACTGACTGTTTGGGGTCTTTTGGTGTTAAGTTTTAAAAGCTCTTTATATATTTTACATATTAACTCCTTATTGAATATATCGATTGCAAATATCTTCTTCCATTCAGTAGGTAGCCTTTTTGTAGTATATCTTGAAATCTGGGATTGTGCTACCTCCAGCTTTGTGTTTCTTTCTCGAGATTGCTTTGACTGTTTGGGGTAATTTGTGATTCCATAGAAATTTTAGGATTATTTGTTCTAGTTCTGTGAAAAGCTGTTAGTATTTTGAGAGAGACTGCATTGAATCTGAGATTGCTTTGGGTAATATGAAGATTTTAACAGTATTAATTCTTCCAATCCCTAGCATGGAATCTCTTTCCATTTGTTTGTATAAACTTCAGTTTTTTTCATCAGTATCTTACGGTTTTCAGAATATAGATCTTTTACCTCCTTGGTAAGTTTTTTCCTAGATGTATTATTCTTTTGGTGCAATTGTAGATGGAATTGTTTTCTTAATTTCTTTTTTTTAATATTTTATTTTATTTATTAGAGAGAATGAGAGAGAGAGAGAGAGCATGAGAGGCGGGAGGGTCAGAGGGAGAAGCAGACTCCCCGCAGAGCAGGGAGCCCGATATGGGACTCGATCCTGGGACTCCAGGATCATGACCCGAGCCGAAGGCAGCCGCTTAACTGACTGAGCCACCCAGGTGCCCCTGTTTTCTTAATTTCTTACTGCTACTTCATTACTAGTGTATAAAAACAGATTTATGTATATTGATTTTTATATCCTGTGACTTACATGAATTCAGTAATTACTTTTAATAGTTTTTTGGTGGCGTCTTTAGAGTTTTCTATATATAGTATCATGCCATATGAAATAGTGATAGTTTTACTTCTTCCTTACCAATCTGGATGCCCTGTCTGATTGTTGTGGCTAAAACTTCCAGTACTATTTTGAATAAAAAACAATGGTGAGAGTGGACAGCTTTGTCTTGTTCCTGATCTTAGAAGAAAAACTATCAGTTGTTCCACCATTGAGTATGATGTTAGCTATTGGTTTTTCATATATGACTTTTATTATGTTAAGGTATGTTCCTTCTAAACCCCCTTTGTTGAGGTTTTTATCAAGAATGGGTGTGTGTGTGTGTGTGTGTGTGTAATATGTGCCTTTTGTTTAGTTACCCCTTTGTGGATTTCTGTCAAAAACAAAATTGGTAAACACATGAATCATGCAATGTCAGAGATGGAAGGAACAAAAATGATCATTTCATCTAGTCAGGTTCACAAATTGGTTAAGAGGTGACACCAACTAGGGACCCAGGAATAGGGAAGTCTTCCTTGTGTGCTAAGGTAGAAGAATAGATCAGAGAAGGAAGTGCTACAAGATAGAACTGACAAGCAGTAGCCAGTGAGAATGTGAGAAGATAGTGTATTGGCTATCTGGATTTCATTTGTCAAATATCCAAGCTCTGCTAGGTGTCTTTTCTCAGCCTTGCTGGCTAACATACAATACTTATCTAATTATGCTCTGAATCAATCATGAAACTATTGACATTTGGGACTGAATACTTCTTTGTTAAAGGGGCTATCCTATGCATTGTAGGATGTTTTGTAGCATCCCTGGTCTCTGCTCCCTAGATATAAGCAGCAACCTCCAGTTGTGACAACCAAAAATGCCTCCAGACTTTGCTAAATATCCCCTGAAGACAAAATCACCCCAGTTGAGAATCACTGCTCTAAAAAAATTTAATATGTAGTTGTATTGATTGCTACAAGCTGAAGGGATAGAAGAACCTAAAAATAGGTTTCTAGTCTTAGAGCAAAATTTATTGAATTATTTTGGAAATGTTTTATGGCTTAATACTATATCAATAAATGTGATGTGTATTTTTCCATACACTTAGTAATTGCATTAGTAAACAGTTCTCTAAGCTCATGCAGAATGTTTGAAATATAAGCAGAATACTTTATTTTTGGCTGCCACTATCCCTTTAAAATTTATTTAGTCAGAGAAAGCCTTTCCTTGTCACTAGAGAAGTTCCAGCAAGTCCATTTCTCCTCTGGGTATTCACTGATAATAAAAGTCCTCTGGGTGCTTTAAGTCACAAACCTAGTCTCAATTCAGAAAATAGAACACTCATTCTTTGTAATAATCCTGATTCTTAAATTGATCTGGCACTAAATCTTCTCTCCCCCAGGCCAGGGTTTACTTGTGGCTAGAGGAAAATGTAGGGCAGTATGGGCTTCTTGTTGGTTTCCCCCTACCATCCATTCTCCTTCTCCTCTAGCATTCTGTTACTTCTGACTCCTCATAGGTCAAAATGAGATGCAAGGTATTGTGGGGAATAGTGTAGCCCCCTGTGGCAGGTGCTATTGTTTATCAACACTGAGACCCTCTGGTGGGCAGATGTTTAAAGCTAATGGTCATTTCATGGGCAGATTTATTAATTCTTCCTGCCCTGCAGGGTTTCTCTGACAATATTTTGTGGCATGGATATTGCATTTTTATTCCTGTGCCACTACTTCTAACCTCCTAGGCTTCCAAAGTCCACTGCTCCCAAACTCTCCCTGCTGGAGTCAAGACTTGCCCTGGTCCTCAACAGAAATCCCAAGGGCCATGTGTAGGCCCTCTTCTCCATGTGGACCCCATTGGGTGCATTGGAATACTCACATCTTCTGGCCCAGGAACACTGTAGAAATACAGCCCCAGCCCGTGCCTAGTCACAACTCTTGACTGTGGGGGGTGAACATAGTTATTAAACAGCCATAGGCATCAGTATTCTAGGTCTTTCAAACAAGGATCCCTATGTAAGGAAAGGTCTTATTAGGCCTGAGGCAACACACCCAACCCAGCTCCCAGAAGTGTTTAATGGCAGTTCAGCAGCGATTTTTAAAGACACACTATAAAATACTACCTTCATTGTGAACTCTTGACTCTGTTTTGAATCCCAAAGATGAGGTGAGTCTCCAAGAATCTGGTAACTGGGTCCTGGATAACCATTTCAAATTTGATGATGTCTCTGACTACATCAAACTGTTATTTCGACCTTTTGATCTGGCTATGTAAGTTTTAGTTTTCATCCTAATGATTAAAATAATACAAGTATTTTCAAAAATCCACCAAAATCTGTCTTGATCTCTATGTAGCCATCTATAAAACGACTGGATTGTACCAAATGATATTTAAGCTCATAGAAGACTTAAAATTCTGAGTATATGCTGTAAATTTCCAAACAAACTTGAATGAAAAATTATTTTCCTTAGTTTTCATTAATCTATTTTTGTTAGGACAATATTTTCTTAGTATTAGTCCCATTTAGGGATCTTAAAGCATGGGCAGTAGTTTAATCAATCAATACATATTTAGTAAGTACCTGCCATGGACCAAGAACTGTGCTTTAGAGTATGCGTATGGTGCTGTACAGCTTAATTTACTTCTCTCAATATATTTTTAAATCTATCAATTTCTATAACATTCTCCATTGTGTATTAGGATAAATTAACCTGCCCTTAAAGCACCTTACAATGGTAGGGAGACATCTCATGTGAAAGTACAATGATCATATTACCAAAGGCTCTGTAAATCTTTAGGACATATATAGAGTTGTATTCTTTATTAACTAGAGCTGTCACTGGAAGTTGCTAATTCTTTACTTAGCTGTATCTTAGATTTGTAACAGTTAACAACAGTTATTCCCCAGTTCAAGCAATGTCTCCAGGAAGTATTTTCCTAATTTCTCCAATTTTATTTTTATGTTCCATAGTACTTATTGCCATGATGTGTAGTAAGGAGAACCAAATAATGAAACTAATGGCTTGAATGGAATTACTCAGTGTTCATTAAAAATGAATCCAATTCCATCCTAGGAAAATGACAGATGCAGATATCTGAATCTTTCAAAATAGTTGTATACCACTTAAATTCACCTCTATTTTCTCCAGATGCAAAGCAGGCTAAAGAGATTAGGATCATTTTCCCATTTTGACATTGTGAAAATTCTTGACTTGCCATTCAGATGTACTTCTGGGAGACTATAGAAAAAGATGGGCTGTCTTTGGGGGAGAAAAAGGAAAGTTTCCCTGTCTAAAATTTTAATTTTCACATTCTGATCCACAAGATTCCTCATATCATTCCACATCGTTCCTCATACACATTTCCTAAATAATAAAAACCTAGTGATAGCTAATATGTATTGAATGCTTAATATTTTATGTATATTATTACAACAGCATCTTGTAGATATTATGCCAAATTCCATACTGTCTTTAATATTCAACTCCTTTGTTTTCATTTTGAGGTCACATTTACACAACCTAACCAGCGTGTGTGACAATGAAGTCAGCACAGCATTAGGCTGGGAGACTTCACTGAGGAATCACTTCTGTGGATTCTGTGGGGTTCTCTGTTTTGAAGGGAATGTGGTGGCCAGGAGCCATTGATCAGTAAGTGTGTAGAAAAACATAGAATGCATCAGGGAATAGAACTGTTGAAGCTCTCTCTGGTCCTTTGGTTTACTATCTACAGAAGAAACCTAAAATATATTCATAAAGACAAGAATTCACATTTGCTAGATTTGCTTTCTGTTTACATATTAATATCCTTTCTTGACCCCTGAGGAAATTAGAGTTACAAAATATAAGATGACCTATATAACCAAAGTACTAAGATATTAATTTTGTTAATAGACATTCATGGGTTTCACAGAGACCTCTTTGATATACTTCTAGTCTGCCTATAAGGATTACTGCTGTTTATTTCCTTGCCCTTGGAAGTCTGTTAGATGATGGTGCTGACCTCATGACCATGCTCCCACGCCTTATATACAAAGGCTGGTCTGTGGGCTGGGGAGTAAATGAGAACCCTGTCAGGGAAGGAGTACCACATTTAAGTCCATTTATTTCCATGGGAAGATAGAGGGATGGGGTGGGATGTTGACTGGGGAAAAGGGGAAGAATAAATTCTGCATTCGTGACAATTTGGTTTTGGTATATGGATCACCAGGGTTTTCCCATCTGCCTTCTCCCAACCTGTTCCCACTTCCACCTCGGAGTTGTTTTTTGGTTTTTTTATTTTTTTTTTAATTAATCACTTTTTGTTTGTACCGTGATTTCTCCCTTCCTCCCTTCTTCCTTCCTCCATCTCCCCCTTTCTCCTTCCCCTCCCCCTTCCTATCCCTTCTTTCCTCCTCCTCTTCTTCCTTTTTCTTCTCCATTAAGCTCCTTCCCTTCCCCTGCTTTTATTTCTCATATGCATAGTATAATTTGTAATTGGACACTTTCTCCTCCATCCACTAATTAATTTATTTTTAGACTTTGCCTCTGCAGTAGATGAAATTCCTTCTAGTTAAGAACAGATCAGTCTTAAGCAGAGATCAGTCTTAAGCAGAGCATGTCGAACAGTGGCTCTACTCTGGAAGAACAAGAACAGAATTTCTTCCACGGCAGGTAGGCAGATAACTTGGTTGCTAAATATTAGTAGTTTAGGGCCTTCTTTTCTCTGAACAAAGTCTTGCTTTCTCTCCAGAAATTCTTCCCACCACATAATGGAAACTGGTTCAGTTAGGAATTTATAAGTGAATATATTACTTTATTGGTTGTGAATAAAGGCTCTCTCCAATGGAAACTGATTTCTGTTTCATATGGGTTCTGATGCTTGTGCCAGAGGCATTTACTCTTCATCTTGAACACAGGGGTGACCAAGATCAGTACGTAGATCTATTGTACATCGTTGGGAAAATAGACCACACACAGGAGAAACCAGTTACAGGACACTTTACAAGGCAACATGTCAACAAGTTGAAATCAATTCGACACAGTACAAATTGAATACAGAAATGCCCTTACCTGCATCATTTACAACTAAATGGCTCCAGTGAGTCAAGAGCATAGCAAAGGTTACAATTCCTGCATTAGTTAGGGTTAACATTTACTGAAGGGAAGATAACAGAATTTGGTAGCAGAAGTGCCATGTTCAAATCCTGCTTAGCTATGAAAATTTTGGTAATTAAATTTCAAGTTGATAATTGGTGAAATGAAAGTAATAACAGCAGTACTGCTAGAGTTCGCTAATGCATCTTGTGGAGTAAAGGAGAGAATCTTAGTGTTGACTTAAATGATGAGTAAATGCACATCAAATAAGGCAATATTAAGTCTTCATTCTTTTTCACAGATTTGATATTTAAATTTTAATTGTAATGGCCTTTTAAGCAAAATGATTTGTGAAATTTGATTTATACTATATATTTTGTCATATGGGAAAGTTTACCTAAAATGTTGGTAAATGTTTGCTTTATTCTATAAAGTAAATAAATTACAGCCACCAGGAATTAACTTTTAATTATAAAGAATCCTAGAGTGAAACTTTTTATATTTTTTAAAAGATTTTATTTACTCAAGAGAGAGAATGTGCATGAGCCAGGGGAGGGGTAGAGAAGCAGACTCCCCCCTCCCCCCCACCCAGGAGGATGCCCGGGGAGGGACTCAACCACAGGACCCTGCCACCATGACCTGAGCCGAAGGCAGATGCTTAACTGAGCCACCCAGGCACCTATATGGTGAAGATTTTTATAAAATAAGCCCATTTAGTTTTTTATAGATCAACTTTTCTCCAAGTTATTGCAGAGCTAATACTGCAACACCTATAAACAGCTTAACAATTAAACTACCAATTTGCAACAGCATAAGCTCTTGTTTTAAAGGAAATAGGTTGTCATTTTAACATTTTAGAAATTGCCATGTATCAACTTTCCAAAATCTAGTCTTTCTACAGAATATTCAGATATGGAGATAAAACTGGCATTATACAAGGAAAAAAAAAAGTCTACTTGAAATCCTTATTGAACATTGTGGGAGGAGACTCAAAATCTTCAGATAATCATGTGTAAATGTAGCTAAAAAGATCACTGTACATTTAGTGTGAAGGTGGCTTCCATTAGATCTGTAACAATGACAATACTATAATGTAGTGGCAAGTAGCTACTTGATCAATTTTTTTTTCTTAAGCATCTCAACTTAAAGTAGTACCATACATTGCATGTGCAATTCATATATCCAGTGTCTTACTTGATACATTGCATATCAAGTATGTATAGGTTCTGTGGGGAAATTATAATTACAGTTTTTTTTTTTTTTTTTTTTTAAGACCAAGCAGATAAAGTTGTCATTAAAAGGAATGGAGGTGTATCGAGGCCTTTATAATCACAGATACTGAGTTTGTATCTGCACTGTGTGGAAAGTATTTTGTAGCATTTCTTCTTGGTATGATTTCCTTATAGATCTAGTCTGAAAGCCATAAAAAGGGCTTATAATGGGGGGACAAGAAGGGGTGTCACTTGTAACTAAGACACTCATGTTTGTAATATGCGTACTTTTAAATGTTGGCAAGTGTTATAGTCTACAATGTATAGTAGTACAAGTTCTATTTTTTTTTTAAAGATTTTATTTATTTATTTGACAGAGAGAGACACAGTGAGAGAGGGAATACAAGCAGGGGAGCAGAGGGAGAGGGAGAAGCAGGCTTCCCGCAGAGCAGGGAGCCCTATGCGGGGCTCGATCCCAGGACCCTGGGATCATGACCTGAGCTGAAGGCAGACGCTTAACGACTGAGCCACCCAGGCGCCCCAGTAGTACAAGTTCTAATAAGTTTCAGAAAAAAGTGGCAATATAAATTTCTTTAGAAGTTTAATTAAATAAATAGTAATGGCCAGAGAAAAGCCTTGTGCTAATTCTGAAAAGGGGATTATGTCCGTAAGATTAGTATTATCACATTAAAAGTGTGGGATGCCCATTACTATTTGATATCATTTTTTAATGTTTTAAGATGATTTGCACATGTAGGATAAAGTTTTTGGTGTAGTTCAATAGTCTGGGAAGATTTTAATCTAGAACATCTCACCTCCATTTTTATTGTAACAAGTTAGCAGAATAGGATCATTTGACTTGAAGACCCTGTCCAAATGGGCTTTTGCACAGTCACTGAGATTTGTTCTGAAGGGTCAGACAGTGAGCACCCAGACTGATGGCATGAACCAGGTGTTAAAAATGAAGGCTCTGTGTGTAGTTGAGCTCTTGAAGGCAATGGCTATTGCTGTCAGCTGCTGTGATTGACTATGCTACTTGTTTAAGTTGTTCTTTCCCAAAAGGCTCCTTGAGGATTACTTTGTGGTCCTTATTGACACCTTTAAACTTTCAATAGCCATTATACTTACACTTTTTTTTTTATCCTGTCATAACATTTTCCATCAGAATTATATTGATTTTGTGAAAAATAATCCTCATAGTGACTGAATTTTTATGCCTGAAAAAAAGCTATTAAAACACTTGCACATCTCTCTCAAGGTGATACTATGCATTTAAAATACTTTTGTAATAATAAATACCACACAGACATATGTATCCAGTAAAGGGTTTCCATTTTCATGACACTTGCATCTCAAGAACAGACATATTCCTTAAAGGGGCAAAAAAAAAAAAAGTTGCCAGCTCTGAATTGATTGACAGTTGTTTACTTAACTCTCTCCTTTTGAAAGCCTGCACACCTATTTCAACCTTGAACAGTTTCCAACTGTGGTATACTGGAACATTTTTTCATTTATTAAGTTCAGTGTTGCCAACCCAAACAAAGTATAATCAGCGATGATCCGAGCAGACCAAGCTGTCTAGCACCATACAATGTATCTGCATACTAATTTCCAAATTCCCTCACATTTCCAGAGAACTAATGGGATCATTTTCATTCTGTTACAGCAACTCAACAGTTACTGAATCACCATCTGTGTTTTCGTTAACCTGAATCAGATATGAATTCTGTTATTGCAAGGTAGAGCAGCTTGTTTAATGATTCTTAATCTTTTCTTTAATTAAATCATGCAGCCAACCTGAAAAATCTATCTTAATGCAAATTAGGAGCTTTTTTGGCATTCGCTTACAGTAATGCACTAATAAGGTTAATTTATGAAGGTTCTCTTCCAGTCTGTACAGATGATATTTGTTCACTGCATATTTTTAGCATATTGTCCCTTTTTGTAATATTTTAAGTAATAAAAACATAGTTATTTTTCACTTACACAAATGAGAGATACTGTAAGCAGCACTCTGTTAACCAAAACTAAATACAAAAAATATAAAGAATTCTAGGTAAGGGGAGAATACATTTTGTTGAATTTCAAATGCCAGTTCTCTGGAAATAACGGTATCTCTTTAACCATTTTCAGTTTTTTAGATACGAGAAGAGAGGGAGCTGAATAATTAGATGAGGAGTTCCCTTTAACTTTTTTTTAATCCTTTTGGATAGGGGTTAGGATTATTATTTCCCTTACTTTTTATATTACTATCAAAACTTACCAAAATGCAATTCACAACAGTTATGTAACTGATAATTTCAAAATACCTTGTCTAAATTCTCTTTTCAATGAGGTATTAATATTTTTATAATGCTAAATTCAGGGTAAACACACAATTACAGAGCTGGAAAAGATTATAAGAAATAGTACAGGATAAAATGAAATAGCAACTTGTAAGAACAGTGGGATTAAAAGTTAATAAATGAAAGAATAATACTAACCTTATCATTCTAATTACCTAGGAGGCTTTTCTTCATGACCCTGGCTCTAATCATATTATGTGGCAAATCATGTCACATTATGATCAAGACTTATAGGTGGTTTCTGTATTTACTAAGTCTCTTCTAAATCTACATGGAATAAAAATCATTTGTGTGAGTTTGTCATGGTAACTGAATTTCAGAGCCACGTATATGCAAAGTATGTTACATACATGTAAAATCATGAATATAAACAAGATAAGATATCTACCTTCAAACTAAAACTTACTGGAGGGGTTATTAACTTTGCACCACTCACAAGGTTTTCTAATGTGATTTCAATACTGTGACATCAGAATTTCCTGAAGTATTTGTATCTCCCTTGCATACTTTGGCCAATGTGCATGATTTTCCTCTAGTCAGATGGCCCTTGACAAAGAATAACTTTTGTTTCACATTATACTTTGGAATGTTCTTCTATATAGGAGAACATGTTTTGTGTTTTGATCCCATCATTTATTCCCAATCTGTAAATGATTGTCTGATTAAGTACATTTTAATATCACAACCTATTTCTTTAGAACATAACTGGGTATAGGCTATTTCCAAAATGAAATTTTCTTACTTGTTACTTACATGGAAAATTAAGGTTAACTTTTCTTTAAATGCATTTTGGGAGATTTCATTATGGAATTCTGAAGTATGAGTATGTCATCCATCCCCCAAAGCACTGGGAAACAGTGTAAGTAAAAGATGACTGCGGTGGCCTTAAAAAAGAAAAAGTAATAAATTGTAGAATACATTGCTTTGGTTACGACCAGGCCCCTAAGCTTACCTCCTTTATCTATAGTATAAATATATGCAAATCTTGACCCATGGTTTTATTTCTCCTAGACTTTGAAAAGATAAAAACAAGCTGATTAATGAGGTAACAAATGTATTATTGCCTTTAACTTCCAAAGTCCAGTATGGCTGTTGACTATATTTATTATACCTCCGGGTAAAATTCAGTCCAGAGGGAACTGAGCCCAACAGAAAGCATCAGTCATTTGAAGAATAATTACATAGCTTAATTATAATTAGAATCAAAGCAAGATACTAGTATTCAATTGCCACCAGCAAGTGGGATACAGTATTTCAAATACTTTGGGTCAGAGATTAGAAGTTATATAGGCATTAAAGTAGAAATGTTCTTTGGCATGAGTGAGATTCTTGTATTTGAAACCAAATGACACAGAAATAGCTTTATGTAGCAAACTGGTAAGTTACATTGCCTTTTCGCTTCTTTGAGGCAGAATCTATAAAATACTGAATTATTATCTTGTGGCAAAGCTGATATTTTAAGAATTTTAAACTAATATTGACTGCTGTCAGGTTGGTTTCTAGATTTATTGACTTAAGAAGTAGATATAAACTGAGGTGAAGGCAAGGTCAGGTCAATATTTATCTTGTGAATCAATAGATTTTGATACTAATAAAAAAATGAAGCTCAATAAATATATGTGGTTGATAGAAGAAAAAGCATATCAAAAAGTTTGTAATTTTGAAATTTCCTAAGCAAATTTGACTTGCCAGTTTCAAATATTATGGGATAGCCTATGCCCTAAAGGTATACAGGAGAAAATAATTCTGACAAGTAGTCCTGAGAACTTAAGCTATGTAATAGACATGTGCAAAATGTTTTTCAATCATATTGTATTATTAGTTATTAAGTTCTTTCCTCATTTTAGCTTTTATTTATCTGCCTCAGAAGAGAAGGATACATATAAGAGAATGTTTCATGGGATTAAGAATGTAAAGTGGGATTTTGTACAATTTTTAACCTAATGTAACTTGAAATGTAGTTCTTAGACTGAACTATAATTGCTTGGTTTACTTATATCTTAAGTCATCTCAATTCATCTCTATAGCCCCAGTGCGCTCCGAGGTACCTGTCTTACGCTGTTCAGGCTTCTATAACAAAATGTCACAGGGGGTAGCTTCTAGAGAGCAGAAACCTATTTCTCACAGTTCTGGAGGCTGGAAGTCTGAGATCAGGATGCCAGCATGATCAGGTGAGGGCCCTCTTCCAGGTTGTAGCTTTATCCTGGTGGAAAGTTGGCAGCCCTCTGGTCTCTTTTATAAGGACACTAATTTCATGAGGCCTCTGCTCTCATGACCTAATCACCTCCCAAAGCTCTACTAATGAGTATTGCATTGGGTTAGGATTTTAACACGAATTTGAGGGGGACATAAAAATTCAGATCTTAGCACTGGCATACTGTAATACAAAGATCTTTGATTAGGGAACAGATTTATTATTTTTCCATAATTCCTGACTTTAGATTGAGACCCTTCAATCTCCCAAATCAGTTCCAGGCAATAGAAAGTTGGTCCAATCCACTGAAGGCCACCTATGGGTAAGGAAATACATAAGAAAATTCTACAAACAGAAGGTCTCTTCTCTCCAGGTTCTTGCCATCTAATGTGAGATGACCAAGCATATCAGACATGGAAGACTGTTTCTGAAGGATTATAGAGTTAGATAAGAATTGTCATATTATTAAATATGTGCATGAGACCCAGAGCTATGAAGTATGGTCACACTGGGGGAGATTTTGGGGTCCTAAATAAAATGGGAGTAGACCCATATTCTAGTCTGTATCAAATAAGTAAAACCCAAGATAACAGAAGAAATGAACAAATCCCTATCTTTGTCAGAACACTTATGAAATATTTTGAATAGAAAATTAGGTTTGAGCATATTTTTCTGTGATAACATCTTACTTATTAAAAGTTTAAGCTAGACTATAACCTTTAATATTCTAGAAGGTCACGTTTTTCCCTAGCCCACAGGAAATTTTTGTCTCAAATCTTATATCATGTTAATAAAGCTCTTTTTACAAAAACCACCTTCTATTTTGCATATTATACACCACCTCTAAACTTTTTTTATGGGCAGAGGATATGATGACATACTATCACCTTCAGGGCCAAGTAGTTTGCACATAGTAGGTCCTTATTCAACAAATGTGGGTTGAATAAAACTTCATGAGAAATTTTATTGTAATATCACTACTGTCCTCAACTGGAATTGGTTGTTAATGGATTCCCTGACAAAATTTTCCATTACCTAGATGTCTATGAGAAAAGATAGCACTGCATTGAGTGAACCATCTTATGTGTTTCCATAGCATATCACAATTTAAACAAATATTTGTCTACTTGCTATATTAGATTATGTTAAGAGAATGGACTACATTTTCCTTTTTTGGTACCTATAGGGCCAAACACACTACCTTCTATAAAGTGGGGACTGTCTTTTTTGAAATAGAATCCTCATATAGAAACTCGTGATAAACGAATTCTTATAATTTTATCAAATGAGGGAAAATTGTTAGCATTGCTTCTCTTTGCTATAAAGATACCCATTTACTTTGTGAAAGTAGGAGGAAAAGATAGGCTTTTTAACATGTCATCTTATTTTGTTTCTATTGACAGATTTATCAAGATCTTTTGCACATAGCGGATTAAAAGTATGAAAAATTCTTCTAGGTATACAGGCTCAAAAATTCCACGTTTTAGTGTGGATGCTACAATGCATGCTTATTTGAATAATCCAAACACTAATCAGGTTTGAACTCACTTTTAAAGAGAAGGAACACAGCAACCTGGACAGTGGTAAGAGTCACCAGAAAGGAGGAGGAGGGAGGACCCCTGGAAGAAGACAACCCTTTCAAGGTATAGAAGTTTATTGCTAATCTCACAACCATTTCTAGTCCACAACATCCAAGTACTTCTATCAAATCTGGGAGTTATGCTTCACCAAGAGGCAAAGATTATGCATTTCCCAAAGTGTGGTCTATAGGTAGGGTGACACGCTGTCACTGAAACCTAAATACTTAACAATAGTTAAAGGGGCTACTCTTAATAATGTTTATTATTTGTATTAGGAGTAATGGTGGGACTATCTACTCAGCCAGGATAGATCGTTACCCTGAAAGCACCACTTGTATTGGAATTATTGGAATGCTCATCTGCTAAGAAATAAGCTAGGGTATGAAAAACCAAGTATAAAATGAGGAAGCATTTTTTTATCATCGATTGTGATATATGCAGATTTCTATATTTAAGATGAACACATTACAATTATAACTTAAATGCCTAAGTATTATATGACCCAAAATAAAAAAATCAAACATGGTTTCTCAAAGCTGAAAGATTTCTCATCTAGAAAAAAGGGGCAGCATTTGTTTGATATTTTGATGAATTATTAATTTTATCACAGCTAAGATGACAGCTAATATTAGAACATTGAATTATTAATTTTCAAATGTGCAATAAAAAGCAGAATAAACAAACTGAGATGTGTTTTACGTATGGGCTGCATTGCTTACATATTCTACTTAAGAAAAATATCAAAGGAACCAGAAGGAATTAAAAATCTTGTCACTTCTGATGAATTCTTTTACTCAGTACTTTCTGTGCCACTTTGAAATATAAGGTACAAATAACATCTGATAGTAAATGTGATTATTGAATGCTAAAGATCAACATTATCCATATTGCACATCTTTGTGTAAAAATTCGAAGCAGGATAGCTAAATTACAAAGCAATAATGAGAAATATCTGTGGTCTTAAAGAATTTACCTCTAATTTTCACAGGATTATTTTGAGAGATGAAAATTTTCTTCAGAATAGCTTTGTTATTTTTTGAGGCACTATTTATTTTTGTCCTGACAGTTACTCTTGTTACTTCATGGAACAAAACTCAAAGAGGTCTCAGTCTTCCTCAAATGTACAATGTTGAAGGTTCAGTCCAAAAACAAGGACAGACTCGATGTAGCTCTGTTGCACTGGGGGCCAGTGGCGATGTCCTGTCAAATATCTCCTCAAAAACCTCCCCTGAACTCTTGATCCTTCAAAGCCTTAACACTTGATTCCTGAATAAGAAAGTGTTTCCACATAAGCATTTAAGCAGTATAGAACAGAACCACCGCTCAGAGCAAAAGGACTGCTAGAGGACATGGAGAACTGACTGTACGGCAAACAGACTGATGGACATTTTTAAGGTATAATTTCTTGTTAGAAGAAAGCAGTTGTTTATCCCTGGCCTCACAAGGATTTAGCCCAGATGAAAAATGAATTTATATCCATTAAAATGTTCTTTATTATATCATTTACTATTTAGGCACATGGGTCAGGGGGTGCAAAAAAAAAAGTTTCACAGTACTGAAGTAGGACCCCAAGTAGAAAATGATTGGACTTATAGCTCATCTAATTTAGACAAGAATGATTGTAACCAGAAATGCTTTTGTGATAATATTCAAAACAGTAATGTTTAAACACTACTTTTATACCCCACATTGCCATGTATCACCCCACTGAGGGTTCCATGGAAGCTGGTAGGTTTTATTAGTAAATTGTATTATGGCATCTAATTTAAACACATGCTTTATTTGTTATATACGTCAAGTGACAAATTTACTAATAATCCAAATCACGTATGAAACAAGAACTAGGACCTCTTATCAACTCTGTAAAATAGATATTATAAATCATCTATTTTTAAAAGATTGAATAACTGGCCTAATATTGCATAACTGGGAAGAAGCTGAGGTAGAATTCAAATTTCTTTTTCAGATAATACATCACAAACTATTTTAAATTATTAAAGTGTCTGAGAACTTCATTTTAATTATTTGAAGCCATTTAAACAAATGCTAACTAAATCCTCACAATAACCTCTGACTCTCTACTATTACTTCAGTTTTACTTGAAAGTGGGACTGAGTACGAGAGGGTAAGTTGCTCATCACTCATAGGGCTAGACTTTGAACTCAGGATGTCTGACTCTCTCAACTGTGGTGTTGTATTCTCATGTGGTAGATTAGGCATATAGAACACAACATACTACATAATCTTGAAAATATTAAAAATTAGAGGCCAGAGCGACTGACAGACTCCATGGCTCCTGAATCCATCAGGAAGAGCTTTCAGTTTTCCTGAAATGAGAATGGACTCAATTCCCTTCTAGAATGTGGTAGGTTCTACTTTCCTCTTCATTTTCATTAATTGGGTGCAGCCTCCCTCTCTTTTCCCAGCCACTGACAGGAGTCAACAAGGAACCCCAGTACACTGAGTGTTCTAGAAAGACCTATGATCCTTGGTAATAGGCTCATTAATACTTTGGTCCTGATAGTCTCAAGGCCTATTCTTTGGTGGTCTTTATTCACATCTATCTCAGTTACCTTAATGAGCCCAAGTTCTAATTCCCTACCCTCCATTCCATACCCGTCTGCATATCTGCCCCCATTTCTATCCTTCTGATTTCTGAAATCTTTCCACCAGGTCTTCTTTGACTCCTGGCCAGTCTTCCAGCCCCTTCCTCTAGATCCATCCTCATCCTCTTCTCTGAATGTTCCTTTTTCCTTCTTGTTATAGAGGAACTCCAACTCTCTCCTGAGAGTCATTTTCCTCTTCAGCCTTTTCGAGTGGTACCTGATTTCTCTCCCATACTCATTTTATCATGGGGCATGAAGCTGTGGTACATCTTTTCCTTGCTCTGCTACTAAACTCTTTTCCTCCACCCACTTCCCAGACAACACCCAGCTTTGAGTCTCTGATCATCTGACTGTCTCACTCAGGACCTCTCAAGTTGCAGTCCTTTACAGATGTTGTAGGTCTCTTTTCCTCACTGATTAAAGGTTTAATTTGTAAGCTTGCTCTCATTTTCTTCAACTTTTCCAACATAATTCCTGAGGATTTCAATGTCCACATAGTCCTAGAGGATTCTTCCAATACCCTGACCTCTCCATTCGTTGGCCTTCTCCCTTCCAGTGATTTTAGTCTCTGTTTTTCCTCAGTCATCCACTCTCAAGGTCATATGCTAGATCTTGTCATTACCAATAACCCAACTCCTTCCATAATATCAATTTAAAGCCTTTCACTCTTGCATCACCATGGTCCACCTTTATAGTTAGTTTCTCAATTCCAACAGTTCTTCAGACATGCTTAAACATCCCATCAGATTTTCCTTTTCACACCCTTGAGCCCTTATTTATTATCTTATCCAGCTTAATTCCATGGCCCGTTATTATAATCACTCCCTTACATATAACCTCATTTCTCTTGTCATTTTCTCTCCTCATGGCAAAGCCACAACCTTAGTAAAATCTAGTAGGCTCTTAATGTTGTCAGGCAGTCATACCACTTTCTCCTAGTGCTTTCATTCTCTCATATTCCTAAATGACTACTTATGACCTACTCTTGTTTCCTCAACTTCCAACAACTCATGCTCACATATAACAGTCTTACTTCCTATTTCACTACAAAAACTGAAGCAACCAGAAGAAACATGGGCTTATTTGGCCCCCAGTTTACCTAAAAACAAGCAAATACTTCTTTTTACTTTGCTTTTGAACTACTTGGCCCTTTCTCTATTTTTTTTTTTTGTAGCAAAACTCATCAAAAGATGTCTATATTCACTGTCTCCAATGTTTCTCCTCTTTTAAACTCACTTGAATCAGTCTGTTATACCCACCATTCTGCCAGAATGAAATATCAATGACCTCCACCTAATTATATCTGGCACCTAATTCCTAGACCTCCTTTTATTGAGCTTAGCAGGGGCAATAAATGTGATTTTTCTATTTTCTTTGGAATACTTTCATTTGATTTCTAGTGCATCACATCTATTTTTTTCTCACCTCAATAGTTTTATTGTGTTTACTATGTTGAGTCTTCATCTTTTCCCAGATCCTTTTTGAACACCTATTTGTCTCCCACTATACTTTCTCCAGTGATTTTCTCAAGATTTATGGCTTCTAATACTATGAATAAACATTGCTAAATGTTTATATCCATCCAAGACCTGTCACATGTACTGCAAACTCAAGTCCAACTGCATGGTGTTTATCTGTTTAAATATCTTCTAGGCAAATCAGATTTAACATGCCAAATTGGAATTCCTTATCATCTCCCAGTTACTTCTATACTTTTCCTCATTTCTCTTATGGATATTTGGTTAATATTTATTCCTCCTCACCCCACCCCCCCTTTTTTAAAATTATTTTTTACTCCACATCTAATCCATTAGCATATTCTATCAGTGCTATATTCAAAATATATCCAGATTACAGTTGCTTTCATTCTTAGGCTTCTAGTCTAATCCCTATCTATTATCACATATATTATTATAATAGCTTCAAAACTGGTTTTCCTGCCTTTGTTCTTGTTTCCTATAGCATAAATTGCTAGGCTTATATTTTACTTGAAGGTAGGTGCCCGACCAAGGACTAAAATTCCCAGCCTTGTAGGACATAGGCAGAACCATGTGAATAATTCTAGCCAATGGAAGGCAACTGAGTTGGTCATATTTTTGAGCTGAGGTTGTTGATTATGCATTACTCATTTCTCATGTTCCCTTCCCCAGAAGCCACAGAGATCTGTTGTGGAAGACCACTGTATCACAAGATGGAAGGAATATGGATCCATATGTCACTAATTAGAAGAGAGTGATCCAAGAGAGATACCTATCCAGGAACATCTATGTTGGGTTTTGTGCGAACAATAAAC
The DNA here is from genome assembly GCF_011800145.1 of Mirounga leonina. Lineage (NCBI taxonomy): Eukaryota > Metazoa > Chordata > Mammalia > Carnivora > Phocidae > Mirounga > Mirounga leonina. The sequence continues at coordinate 82,902,489 of NW_023270377.1, read as the reverse complement.
ACACAATTTTAATAAGCCTTTGATATTTTCAGATTGTTACAACATATATTCTCTCTGATGCATTTCCTTACAGCCTATTCTCCACTAAGCTGTCTGAGTGATCTTGTTAAAACATAGCTCAAATACATCACTCTTCTGCTCACATACTTACTCTAGTCACACAGGCCTCTTAGCTATTCCTGGAATGCACTAACTGCTCTTCCACTTCAAGGCTTTTTACTCATTCTTTTCTATGCCTAGAGTGCTCTGCCACTAATTTTTTGTATGCCTGCTTCCTCATCTATTTTGTCACCCTCTTGGCCTTTCCTTGGCTAATTAAAATGAACTTACTACTATCTCACACAATATTTTATCTGCTTTGTTCATTTGAACTCCCACACCTAGGAATATACCTAGAACATTGTAGGAAATCAGTAAATATTTGTTTTTTTAAATGGAAGAATGAACTGATTCAACAAATTCATTACAGTTTTAATCTATTGAAACATTCAACGTTCATTGAGTTCAGTACATATGAGGTTCTCTGGCTTAGAGAACCCTAACCCACACACATATACACACCCCATCCTTTGCCTCTAACTTTTTGGGTATTGTTTTAATATCATTTCCTAAAGCCAGAAGTTCAATTCTCCTTTTTTGATGCCTTTCTTCCATTATCTATCATGCTCTGCTCATGCCATCATACAAATTTTTATATAAACATTTTTATATTTTTGTCAACTTAGCTATTAGATTATGACAGACACGGTATGATGTTTGGAATATGCTTACATTGTCTGACTTGTGATCTTATACTCCTGTATTTCAGTATGAAAAGAACATGCCTTAAATGCATATTATTGCTGGTCCAAAGAAGAGAGATATCTGAAACAGATTTGAATTCAACCCACATACTGAAGCAAATCCAATTAAGCCTTGCCTAGATTACCCTAACTTTGGAGACCTGCAGATTGTGACTGAGATATAAGTGACTGAGTTTGGAGATGGTTTTTATGTGTAATTATTGTGAAAAGAACTAACTGATAGAGAACTAACTGTCCTTTTTTCATTCTTTTCTTCCCCCAAATTTTGAAAATATTTTATTTTCAGGCCAGAGAAGAAGTTTTACTTCTATATTTCTGATGAAAATACTAGAAATTTTAGAGGAGGGCAGGGAAAATGACAGAGTAGGAGGATCCTGAACTTACCTTGTCCTAGGGACACACCAAAACAACAACTACTGTTACAACTACCTCTGAAAATGATCCAAATGCTGGCAAAACAGATCTTCTACAACTAGTCATAGAGAGAGACTACATCCAAAAGGATAAAGGGAGCAGAGATAATGGGATCAGGAACCAAATCCCTGGCACAACTGACCAAAAATGGGAGACACATCACAAGCACCAAGAATTGAGAGGATTGGATCCCATACTAGGTATGCCTGGCCCTGGGGATGCACACTGAGAAGATGAGTCCCCATAATATCTGGCCTTGAAAATCAGCAGGGTTTAACTTCAGGAGAACCCAGGGGGCAATAAGAAACAGAGTCCCCAGTATTTTAAATAACTATACTGGAGATACAGACATGAAACAACAGCTTGGAAAGCACCTGGAATACATGTGAAGATTTACTGACTAATTTTAGGACATGCACTAAAGGGGCAAATTTCCCCTTTCTGCACATTTCCCCAAGAACAAAAGTTTGGTATTCCATTTTCTTGTGCTCCTCCAGCCTAGATAGCTGGATGCTTATGGGAGCCAGTTCTAACATTCTCCATTTACACTGGTGGCATGTGAGCTTCCCTGATGTTACCCTCCAGATCTGTCCCACCCAACCTGCCTGCCTTGGCAGGTCACCTCCAACGTGGCTCCTGCCTCACTAAACCAGCAGGCAGCCTCAGCTGGTACTGGTGCCCCTCCAAAATGATTCCTGCCCTGGGGGTTGGAAGATAACCTTATATGCCAGCATGCACACATTTCTTGCAGCCAGGCCCTTTTGCTGGCTGAACAGGGAGCAAGCCCTACCTTCAGTGCACCCATAGCTGTCAGAGCTGTTGAATACAAACAGCCAGGATGTAGGTCAGCCTTGCACACTAGCAAGCTTATGGTACCTGTATCTGGGCTTCAACAGTGCAAGGAGAAAACTCTGACCAGTGTGCCCACAGTAGGCAAAGCAGGTCACTGCACTCAGCTTGGCCAAGTCCCAGCCCAACCACCAATGTGCCCACAGCAATCATAGCAACAACAGGGGGTTATATGCAGCCACAAACATCCCTGGAGACATCCCTGGAGTTCCTAATTCTGGAGACTGGGGAATTGAGATATAGGGCATCACAGAAACTCTACTACACAAAGCCAGTACTCTCAAGACCAGGAGGACATAGCTGACCTAATATATAGAAACAAATACAGAGAGTTAGACAAAATGAGGAGACAGAGGAATATGCCCCAAATGAAAGAACACGAAAAAAAATCACACACAAAAAACTAAAGAACAGGAAGATAAGCAATAAGACTTAAAGAGTTCTAAACAATGGTCATAATTGATACTGATTTTGAGAGAAGAGTGGATGAACTCAGAATTTCAACAAAGATATAAAAAAGTATAAAAAAATAATCAGGAGCTGAAGAATTTGATAACAAATGAAAAATATGCCAGAGGGAATCAAAAGCAGATTAGAGGATGCAGAACATATCAGTGATGTGGAAGACCATGTACTAGAAAGCAACCAAGCTGGACAGTAAATATAATAACAAATGAAAATAAGTTAAAGGAACTCAGAGATATCAAGCATAATGAACTTCATGTTACAGGAATCCCAGAAGGAGAAGAGAGAGAAGAGGGCAAAAACTTACTTGAAGAAATGATAGCTGGAAAATTCCCTTATCAGGGCAAAGAAACAGACATCTAGGTCTAGGAATCACAGAGAACCCCTAAAAAGTTGAATCCAAGAAGGTTGGCACCAAAACACATCACAATTAAAATGTCAATAATCAGATAATCCTAAAAGCAATAAGAGAGAAGCAATAGGTAATGTACAAGGGAAACCCTATAAAGTTTCCCTTAATTTTGAGGAGAAAATGAAGTCCAGAAGAGAATGGCATGAAATATTCAAAGTGATGAAAGAAAACGAAAACAAAAACAAAAACAAAAATCTACAACCAAGAATACTATACCTGGCAAGGTTATCATTCAGAACTGAAGGAGAGATAAAGAGTTTTCCAGATAAACAAAAGTTAAAGGAATACATCACAACTAAACCAGCCTTAAAAAAGGTTAAAAATAATTCTTTAAGTGGCACCTGGGTGGCTCAGTCAGTTAAGCGTCTGCCTTCAGCTCAGGTCATGATCCCAGGATCCTGAGATCGAGCCCCATGTCAGGCTCCTTGCTCAGTGGAGAGCCTGCTTCTCCCTCTCCTTTTGCCTGCAGCTCCCCTTGCCTGTGCTCTTGCTATCTCTTGCTATCTCTCGCTATCTATCAAATAAATAAAATCTGGAAAAAAAGAATTCTTTAAATAGAAAGAAAAGGCCATAGTTGGAAGAAAATTATAAAAGGAAAAAATTCACATGTAACAGCAAACATAGAAAAAGATTAAGAACTTATAAAGCCAGTACGGAGGTTAAAACAAAAAAGTGGTAAAATTAAGTATACAAAAATTATTTAAGGGATACACAAAGTAAAAAGATAAAAAGTATGATATGTACATAAAACATGGAAGGGGGAATAAAAATTTAGTGCTTTATAATGTGCTCAAACTTAGAACATCAACTTAATGTAGACTGCTATACCCAGAGGATGTTATATATGAACCACATCATAACCACACATCAAGAACCTGTGATACACATACACACACACATATAAAGAGAAAGGAGTCCAAGCATAACAATAAAGAAAGCTATCAAACCATAAGGAAAGAGAGAAGGAAAAAAAACTATGAAAACCAGATAACGATTCATAAAATGGCAGGAATTGCATACCTATCAATAATTACTTTAAATGTAACTAGTCTAAATGCTCCAGTCAAAACACATACAATGGTAGAATAGATTAAAAAAAAAAAAAAAAAAAGGACCCACCTATATTCTGTTTACAAGAGAGTACTTCAGACCTAAGGACATATAGAGACTGAAAATGAAGGGATGGAGAAGGATATTCCATGAAAATGGCAGGGAAAAAAAAAAAAGACAAATTAGACTTTTTTTTTTTTTTTTAAGATTTTATTTATTCATCTGACACAGAGAGAGACAGCGAGAGAGGGAACACAAGCAGGGGGAGTGGGAGAGGGGGAAGCAGGCTTCCCGCCAAGCAGGGAGCCCAATGTGGGGCTCAATCCCAGGACCCTGTGATCATGACCTGAGCCAAAGGCAGATGCTTAATGAACTGAGCCACCCAGGTGCCCCAAGACAAAATAGACTTTAAAACAGACTGTAACAAGAGACAAAGAAGGGTGTTACAAAATGATAAAAGTGTCAATCAAGTAAGAGGATATATCATTCATATATATATATATATACGTATATATATATATATACATACATATATATATATATACGTATATATATATATATATATACACACCCAATATGAGGACATCTAAATACGTAAAGCAAATATTAATGGACACAAAGGGAGAAATTAACAGTAATACAATAATAGTAGGGGACTTAAACACCCTACTTACAACAGGGGATAATCAAGACAGAAAAATCAATAAAGAAACAATGTCTTTGAACAACATATTAGACCAAATGAACTTGACAGCTACACACTGAAATTCCATCCAAAAACAACAGAATACAGATTATATTCAAGTACACATGGAACATTTTCCAGGATAGATCTCATGTTAGTCCACAAACAAGTCAATACATTTAAGAAGATTGAAATATATCATGCATCTTTTGTGACCATGACAGTATAAAACTAGAAATCAATCACAAGAAAAAAATACTGAAACAAAACAAAAAAAACAAACCCCACAAACACATGCAAACTAAACAACATACTGTTAAATAGCCAATGGGTCAATGAAGAAATCAGGAAATCAAAAAATACATGGAGACAAATGGGAAAGTATCCAAAATCCTTGATATACAGCTAAAGCAGTTATAAGAGGGGAATTTATAGCTATCCAAGCCTAATTCAAGAAATAATAAAATCTCAAACAATCTAACTTTACACCTAAAGGAAATACAAAAAGAAGAACAAAGCCCAAAGTCAGTAGAAGAAAGAAAATAAATGTCAGAGTAGAAATAAATGAAATGTCTGCTAAAACACAATAGAAAAGATCAATGAAACCAAGAGATAGTTCTTTGAAAAGATAAAATGTATAAACCTTCATCCAGACTCATAAAAAAAAAAAAAGAGAGGATCCAAATAAAAATCAGAAATAAAAGAAAAGTAATATCCAATACTACAGAAAAACAGAAGATTTTGAGGAACCACTGTGAACAATTATGTTCCAAACAATTGGACAACTTAGAAAAAAATGAATTTCTAGAAACACACATAGACAATCTGAAAATACCATTACTAGTGATAAAATTAAATTTAACCCCCCCAAAACAAACAAACAAAAAACACATCCAACAAGGAAAATCCCAGACCCAGACAGCTTCACAGGTGAATTCTACCAAATATTTAATGAAAAATTAATACCTATTCTTCTCAAACTATTCAAAAAAAATAAAAGATGAAGGAGAGCTTCCAAATACATTCTACAAGGCTTGATATAAAATGAGACAGAGACTACAAATAAATAAAACTACAAAACTACAGGTAAATATCCCTAATGAAAACAAATGTAGCAAACCTCAACAAAATATTAGCAAACTGCATTTATCAATACATTAAAAGGATCATTTACCACGATCAAGTGGGATTTATTCTAAGAATGCAAGGATGGTTCAATACTCACAAAACAATCAAGAGGAAACATCACATTAACAAGAGGAACAATAAAGACCATATGATCATCTCAATAGATGCAGAAAAGCATGTGACAAAGTTCAACATCCATTCATGATATAAATCCTCCACAAATATGAGAAACCCACAACTAACATCATACTCAATTGTGAAAAACTGATAGTTTCTCCTCTAAGATCAGGAACAAGACAAAGATGTCCACTCTCACCACTTTTATCAACATAGTATTGAAAATCCTAGCCAAATCAATCCAGCAACATACATACATACATACATACATACATACATACATGCCTTCCAAATTGGAAAGTAAGAAGTTAAATTGTTAATATTTTCAGATAATACAATACAATACATGGAAAACCCTAAAGACTTTACCAAAAAACTATTAGAAGTAACAAGTGAATTCAGTAAATTTGCAGGATACAAAATACAGAAAAACTGGTTGTATTTCTATACACCAGTAACAAAATAGCAAGAAAAGAAATTAAGAAAACAATTCCACTTACCATCATACTAAAAAGAATAAAATTCCTAGGAATAAACTTAACCAAGGAAGTGGAAGACCTGTACTCTGAAAACTATAAAACATTGATGAAAAAAAATTGAAGATGACAAAAACAAATGGAAAAAATATCCCATGATCAGGACTGGAAGAATTAGTATTGTTAAAGTGTCCATACTACCCAAAGCAATCTACAGATACAAATACAATTCCTATGAAAATGTCAACAGCATTTTTCACAGAACTAGAACAAATAATCCTAACATTTGTATGGAATCATAAAAGGCCCTGAATAGTCAAAACAATTTTGAGAAAAAAAGAATAAAGCTGAAGATATTGCAATCCCAGATTACAAGATACACTACAAAGACATAGTAACCAATACAATATGGTACCAGCATAAAATTAACATGCAGACCAATGAACAGCATGGAGAGGCCAGAAACAAAGCCACATTTATATGGTCAATTAATCAATGTAAAGGAGAAAGAATACACATGGGAAAAGACAGTCCCTTCAATAAATGGTGCTGGGAAAACTGGACAACTATATACAAAAGCATTATATTAGAGCACTTTCTTACACTATACACAAAATAAACTCAAAATGGATTAAAGATCTATATGTGAGATCTGAAACCATAAAACTCCCAGAAGAGAACACAGGCAGTAATTTCATTGACAATGGCTAATGTAATGTTTTTACAAATAGGTCTCCTCAGGCAAGGGAAACAAAAGCAAAAATAAACTACTGGGACTGTATCAAAAAGTTTTTGCATAGTGAAGTCAACAAAACAAAAAGGCAACCTACTGAATGGGAGAAGGTAGTTGGAAATAATATATCTGATAAGGGGTTAATATTCAAAATATATAGGAACTCATGCAAATCAATACCAAAAAACAAATTATCTGATTAAAAATTGGCAGAAAACCTGAATAGACAGGCTTCCAAAGAAGACATACAAGTGACCATAGACATGAAAAGATGCTCAACACCACTAATCATCAGGAAAATGCAAATCAAACCCACAATGAGATATCACCCTACACTTTTCACAATGGCTAGAATAAAAAAGACAAGAAAAAACAAGTGTTGGCAGGAATGTAGAGCAAAGGGAACCTTTGTGCACTGGTGGTGGGAATGTAAATTGGTAAAGCCACTGTGGAAAACAGTATGGATATTTATCCAAAAATTAGGAATAGAATTACCATATGATCCAGTAGTTCCACTACTTGGGATTTGCCTCCAAAAAATGAAAACACTAATTCAAAATGATATATCCACCCCTCTGTTTATTGCAGCATTATTAACAATAGCCAAGATATGAAAGCCACCCAAGTGTCCACTGATGGATGAATGAAAAAATAGATTTATACACAGGCATGCACACACACACACACACACGAGTATTACTCAGCTATGAAAAAGGATGAAATCTTGCCATTTGTGACAACAGTGATGGACCTAGAGGGTATTATGCTAAGTGAAATAAGTCAGACAAAGAAAGACAAATACCATATGATTTCATTCAAATGTGAAATCTAATAAACAAAACAAATAATCAAAAAGAAGCATCAGACCTATAGAGAACAAACCAATGGTTGCCAAAGGCAGGGGGAAAGGGGAGGAGGAGATACATGCTTTCAGTTATGGAATGAATAAGTCACAGGAATAAAAGGTACAGCATAGGGAACATAGACCATGATATTTTAATAGTATTGTATGGTGACAGATGATAGCTACATTTGTGAGCAAAGCATAATGTATAGCTATTGAATCACTATGTTGTACATCTGAAACTTATGTAAATTGTGTGTCAACTATAATCAAATAAAGATATATATATACATATATATAATAAATTTTAAAAATGCCATAAAAACATTAAAGTGGAAATGCCATATGATCTAGTAATTCCACTGTTGGTTTTTTTATTCAAAACAGAAACTGTAATTTGAAAAGATATTCACCTCTCTCTCTCTCTCTCTCTCTATATATATATACATATATCTCCATATGATGGAATATTACTCAGCCATAAAAAAGAATGAGATCTTGCTATTTGCCACAACATAGATGGGAATACAGGGTATTATGCTAAGTGAAATAATTCAGAGAAAAACAAGTACCATATGACTTCCCTTATATGTGGAATCTAAAAAACAAAACAGAAACAGACTCATAAATGTGGAGAACAAGCTGGTGGTTGCCAGAGGGAAGGTGGGTGGGGGGATGGGCAGAATAGATGAAGGAGATTAAGAGATACAAACTTCCAGTTATAGAATAAATAAGTCTTGGAGATGAAAAGTACAACATATGCAACAAATCCATAATATTGTAATGATGTATGGTGACTCTACTTATTGTGGTAAGCATGAGTAATGTATAGAACTGTCAAATCACTATGGTGTACACCTGATACTAAATACAACATTATATGTCAACCATGGTTTAATAAAAAAAAAAAATACTACACATTTTACTGTTTTAAGCTAAATCACTGAGGAATGGGAAAAAGATGGGGTAAGTCACCTATGGATCCTTTAATTTATATAAAACCCTCTTAAATACCCCTTCTGTGAAATTGTTCCAATCAACATGTACATTAAAATGGCTAAAGAGGTTTCCACTTGAAACACAAAATCAAATTTTTTCCACTTGTGACCAAAACCCACATGTATCCTTTGGAACTGGGGATCAACAGAGTGAAACCACTCAGTTGGAGCTTATAAATGTTGTCAGTTCCCGAAGCTGCTGATTGCATTCTGGGAATCCAGGAATGTTTCAGGATAATAGCTAACTGCATGGAATTGAAAGGTAAAAACTAAACTTCTCTTACACATGGTACAGTCTTTGTGAGAACAACCTATCATTTATTTCCTCAAACACATTCGATACAACGTTTTTGCAGCCGAGGTACCTTTAGCCATGCAAAGCAGGATGTTATTCTCTTGTATCTGCTGCCAGAGGGACTGGAAGAGCAACAGCCTTAAAGGAAATGTAAACATCTTTCATTTAGCTAAATGGAGTGTGAACTAGAGTTGCTATATTAAAGAAGGAGCCAAAATAGACAAACATACACATGCATGCATACACACATGTGCATACACACACATACACACACACACACACAATCTTCTAGCTCTCTTGATTCTATGAAAATTCGAAAGACAAATTCACATTTCTATCAGTTTGTCGTTTTATACTGTATAAAGATCACCTTATTGGAATTTACTCTTGCCATGTGATTCTTATATTTTAAAAATAGCAAACATTTATATAGCTCTTGCTATATGTGAGCCATTGTTCTAAGCATTTTATAATTAATTCACATTATTTTCTTTTTTTTTTAAGATTTTATTTATTTATTTATTTGAGAGAGAGAGACTGAGAGAGAGAGCACATGAGAGGGGGGAGGGTCAGAGGGAGAAGCAGACTCCCCGCCGAGCAGGGAGCCCGATGCGGGACTCGATCCAGGGACTCCAGGATCATGACCTGAGCTGAAGGCAGTCGCTTAACCAACTGAGCCACCCAGGCGCCCCAAATTCACATCATTTTCAACATAACCCTCTAAGGGAAGTAATTTTATTATCCTCATACAGCTCATGGTGTAACTATAACACAGAAAACTTAAGTGATTTTCCCAACATCACACAGTAAATGATAGAAGATTTGTTTCTAGAATCCATGTTCAAAAAACTGAAAAGCTTGTACATATTAAATCAATGCAAAAATCAGGCTGCAGTTTTTTAAAATGTGATTTATTTAAGAATGATGATTTCAGATCTCACTGTGTAGATAACTTAGTAAAAACAAAACAATTTAAAGGCTAGGATTCTTTTATCTATCTATTCATTGATTACTCTGTCTTATTTAAGTCTAATTATGAAAACCATTTACCTTTTTCTGTACACATCTTATTTAACTAACTGTAATGTGAATTCATCACACACATAGACAAAGCCTCACTTGAGGTATTAAGAGTGAGAAGGGAAAGAAAAGAGAAAAAAAAAATGCTGCCCAAATTAAGAAAGACAAATTACACAATAGTTATTTGTAAAACAGATCAATTTTTTTCAAGTACTATAAAGTCAAAGGAAAGATAAAAGACAGCAAGATAAATTCAGCAAGGTTTTAGCAATAACCACTATCATCTTTAGATCATTATTGGAGACTTAGCTCTATCTAAAGAGTGAAAGTGTGTATGTAAGAAACTTATTTATAGGTAGTTGAACATTCAGTATTTCAGATGTGTTAAGTACTTTACACATGATGTGGAGTACAAAGATAAAGCCACAGGGACTAAATAAGAGTTCTGGTCCAAGATGGCAATGTAGGAAGACCCTTTACTCACCTTCTCCATTGACATGCCAAACCCAACACTGATTTATAGACCAATTCCTCCTGAAGAAAAACTGAGGACTGACTGAACAGTTTCTTCACAGCCAAAGACAGACCACACAGAGAACAGCAAAAGAGACAGAGGTACAGTAATGAAGGGAAATCCTCAGCCTGGAAGCTGCCAACTATTGTGGGGAAGGATGGGGCTGAGGGACCATGAGCAGATTCATCTACCCTGGGGCACAGAAAAAAAAAAAAAAAAAAAGCTGCTGTTTCAAATAGTAATCAGTATATAAAAGATCCAGCCTTAGAACTCCACCAGATGGGGGGGAGCTGCTGGAAATCTATCTGGGTCAGAGGGGCTGGCAAGCACCACAGGTGATGTTTGCCCCCAATCTTGATAGAGCAGAGAAGAGCAGTGTTCCAGGTGCCACAGCTGGCCTGCCACCTCACAAGCCCCGGACCTCTAGCCCACACCAGCCCTAGCCATAGCACAAAGGCAGCCCACAGTGTGGCACACACCAGAACGCTCCTTGTCAGTGCTCATTACACATTACAGCTCCAGTCACTGTGCCAAGGGGAAAGAGACACAAAGCACCCCAGAACACTCCAGGCCCATACCACTTTGGCTCCAGATAGCTTGCTAGGGCACCCCTGGAACACAGCATTCTGGGACCTCCTGACCCACGACTGCTTTGGCTCCAGCTACCTGGCCAACGTGCCTCTTCTGTGGAGCACCCCAGGACCCCCATCCTGTACCACACTTTGGCCCAGCTAATCTACCAAGGTGCCCTGAGTGTGGAGTGCCCTAGGACACCACAGCCCATGCTCCCTTGGCTCCAGTCACACTGCCAGGGCACTCCCTGTACTAAGGACCCCAGGGTACTCTGGCTTGCACCCATTTCAGCTTCGGCTGTCCTGCCAGGGTGCCCTCTGTGTGCAGAGCATTGGCACTGCCACAGTGCCCATTTCAGCTACAGCTGGCCTGCCAGGGTGCCACCTGGAGTACCCTGCCTTGGCTCCACCTGCCCTACCAGGGTACCTCCTGTGCAGAGCATTTGGTACCCCCTGGCTCATGCCCTGCTTCAGCTCCAGTTACCCTACCAGTGTGCCCTTTGTATGGAGAGCCATGGGATATCCTGGTTGCATCTACTTCAGCTTCAGCTATACTGTTAGGGTGCCCTCTGTATAGAGAAACCAGGGACTTCCTTGGCCCATGCCCACTTTAGTTTCACCTGTCCTGCCAGGGTACACTCTATGTTGAGAGCCCTGGACCCCCAGGCTTATACCCAATTAAGCTTCACCTATCCTGCCAGGGTATCCTCTGTGCAGAGAGCCCTGATTGCCCAAGCCCATGCCCACTTCAGCTCTGGCCATCCCTAAGAAACCCTAACACAGTGTGCCCCAGGACTCCCAGCCCACCCCAGCCACAGCTCCAACCAGCCAGCCAAAGTCACCTGGTATGCACACTCTATACAGGGGTTGACCATACATGAGACCATCCTTTCACATTTAGGAAAAGTATTTATTCTGCCTAATTCACAATTACAGAAAGTCAAGCAAAATGGACAGACATATGAATATGCTCCAAAAAAAAAAAAAAAAAGAACAACACAAAACCCCCCAAAAATAAATAAAATGAAGAGATGCATTATGTTTGATAAAGTGTTTCAAGTAATGATCATAAAGATGCTCACCAGACTGGAAAGAGGGTGGGGGATCTCAGAAATTCAACAATGAGATTGCAAATATAAAAAAGAACCAATCAGAGTTGAAGAAGAATACCATAACTAAAATTTAAAACAAACAAACAAACAAAAAAACACTAGAAGGAATCAACAATAGATTAGTAGATGCAGAAGAATAGATCAGTAATCTGGAAGACAGGGTAATGGAAAGCACCCAAACAACACTAAGATAAAAAAAGAATTAAAAAAAAAATGAAGATAGGGTAAGGGATTTCTTGAACAACATCAAGCAAAGTGACATTCACATTATAGGGGTCCCAGAAGGAGAGAAAGGGGCAGAAAACGTATATGAAGAAATAATAACTGAAAAATTCTCTAACTGGGAAAATAAAAAGACCTCTAGATCCAAGAAGCTAAGAGACTTCCATAAAAGATGAACCCAAGTTTGTCCACATCTAGACACATAATGATTAAAATGTCAAAGGTTAAAGTTAAAGAGAATTTTTTTAAAAATCAGCAAGAGAAAAGCAAAAGTTATATAAGGGAAATACCATAAGTCTATCAGCTAATTTTCAGCAGAAACTTTGCAGGCCAGAAGAGAATGGTATGCTATATTCTTTATTTTTTTTTATTTATTTTTTATTTTTTAAAGATTTATTTATTTGAGAGAGAGAATGAGAGAGAGAGAGAGCACATGAGAGGGGGGAGGGTCAGAGGGAGAAGCAGACCCCCTGCTAAGCAAGGAGCCCGATATGGGACTCGATCCCGGGACTCCAGGATCATGACCTGAGCCAAAGACAGTCGCTTAACCAACTGAGCCACCCAGGCGCCCGGTATGCTATATTCTAAAACCAGAAAGTAAAAATAAATAAATAAATAAATAAAAGAACAACAACAACAACAAGAAAACATACTCTGCTCAGGATAATTATCATTCAGAAGTGAGAAGGAATAAAGTCTTTTTCAAACAAAAATTAAAGAATTCATCACCAAAAAATCAGACTTACAAGAAATGTTAAAGGGACTTTAAGGGGAAAAGGCCATAATTAGAAGAAAATTATGACTGGAAAAATATAAAATATGACATATGCATAAAACTTGAAGGAGGTCATAAAAAAGTTATTTTAGAATGTGTTCCAACATAAATGACCATCAACTTAATATAGACTGCTATATACTTAGGATTCTATATATGAACCTTATGGTAATCATAAAACCAAAATCTATAACAGATACACAAAAAAATAAATAGAAATTCAGGTATAACAATAAAGAAAGCCATCAAACCACAAGAAAAGAGCAAAAGAAAAAAACAGAATAACTACAGAAATAATCAGAAAGCAATATGGCAATGAGTGTATATATATCAATAATTACTTTAAATATAACTGGTCTAAATTGCCAATTAAAAGACACAGAATGGCAGAATAGATAAAAAGCATAACTTATGTACATGCTGCTACAAGAGACTCATTTCAGACCTGAAGACACATATAGAGTGAAAGGGAAAGGATGCAAAAACATACCATGCAAATATAAGCAAAAACAAAAATAAAACAGTAGCAATACTTAGGTCACACAAAATAGACTTTAAAACAGAGTGAAACAAGAAACAAAGAAGCATGTTACATAATGATAAAAAAGGTCAATTCAACAAGAGGATATAAGAAATGCAAATATCTATACATCTACTATGGGAGCACTTAAATACATAAAGTAAGTAATAGCAGACATAAAGGGAGAGATTGACAATAATACAGTAATAGTAGGAGAGTCTAACACCCCACTTATATCAATGGATAGATCATCTAGGCAGAATATCAACAAGGAAACAGTGTCTTTGAATGACACATTAGACCAGATGAACTTAACAGATATATAGAAAACATTCCATCCAAAAACAACAGAAGAATACACATTATTTTCAAGTTCATATGAAATATTTTCCAGGCTAGATCACATGCTAGGCCACAAAACAAGTCTCCATAAATTTAAGAAGACTGTAAACCTATCATGCATCTTTTTGGACTACAACTATACGAAACTAGAAATTGATCCCAAGAAAAGAAAAATGGAAAAAAATAAACACATGCAGGCTAAACAACCTGGTGCTAAATGGCCAAAGGGTCAATGAAAATCAGAGGAAATAGAAAATACATGGAGACAAATGAAAATGAAAACACAGCTATCCAAAATCTGTGGGATACAACTAATGCAGTTTTAAAGGGAAATTTATAGCAATACAGCTATAACTCAAGAAATAAGAAAAAATATCAAACAATCTAACCATACACCTCAAAGAAGTAGAAAAAGAAGAACAAAGTCCTAAGTTAGTAGAAGTAAGGAAACAATAAAGATCAGAGCAGAAATAAATGAGACTTTAAAAAATTAGAAAAGATCAATAAAACCAAAAGCTATTCTATGAGAAGATAAAATTTATAAAGTTTTGGCCAGACTCATCAAAAAAGAGAGAGGACCCCCCAAAAATTCAGAAATGAAAGAGAAGTAACAACTTACAGTACAGAAATACAGTGGATTATAGGAGAATATAAAAATTACATGTCAAAACTGGACAACTTAGACAGAATGGATAAATTCCTAGGAACATACAGTTTTCTAAAACTGAGTCAGGAAGGTATAGAAAATCTAAAGAGACTATTACTAGAAATAAACTTGAATTGGTAATCAAAAACTCCAACAAATGTCCAGGACCAGATAAATCCCCATGTGAATTCTACCAAAGATTTAAAGAAGGGTTAATACCTATTCTCCCCAATCGATTAAAAAAAAAAAAAGAAGAAGAAGAAGAAGAAGAGAAAGGAAAACTTCCAAACACATTCCACAGGCCAACATTATCCTGATGCCAAAACCAGACCAAAAAAACACTACAAAATAGAAAAACTACAGTAAGTATCCCTGATGAAAATAAATGCAAAAATCATCAACAAAATATAAACAAACCACATTCAACAAAATATTAAAAGAATCGTTCACCACAATCAAATGATATTTATTCTGGGGATGCAAGAATGGTTCAATATGCACAAATCAACCAACATGATACACCACATTCAGAAAACAAAAGATACAAATTATATGGTCATCTCAATAAATGCAGAAAAAGCATTTGACAAGATTTAACATCCATTCATGATAAAAAACCCTCCACAAATATGAGAAACCCATAGCAAACATCATACTCAATGGTGAAAATGGACAGCTTTTCCTCTAAGATCAGGAAGAAGAGAACGATGTCCACTCTCAACACTTTTACTTATCATATTCCTGGAAGTCCTAGCCACAGTAATTAGACAATAAAAGCATCCAAATAGAAAGGAAGACGTTAAACTGTAGATGTTAAACATTTGCAGGTAACATGATGCTATAGGTAGAAAACTCTAAAGGTTCCATCAAAAACCTATTAGAAGTAATTAATCAGGTAAGTTGCAGGATTCAGAGTTAGTACAGAAAAACCAGTTGTGTTTCTATACACTAAAAATGAAGTATCAGAAAGAGAAATTAAGAAAATGATTCCATTTACAATTGTACCAAAAAGTAAAATACCTAGGACTAAAATAAAGGAGGCAAAATATCTAAAAAAACATAAAACGCTGATGAAAGAAATTGAAGTGCACACAAATGGAAAGGCATCCCATGCTCACAGATTAGAAAAATTAATATTGTTAAAATACCCATACTACCCAAAGTAATCTACAGACTCAATGCAAATTATCAAAACACCAATAGCATTTTTTACAGAACCACAATAAAACTACTAAAAGTTGTATGGAACTATGAAAGACTCCAAATAGCCAAAGAAATCTTGATAAGCAAACACAAAGCTGGAGATATCATAATCCCAAATTTCAAGATATACTACAAAGATGTAATAATTAAAACTGTAGGACAGTAGCACAAAAATAAACTCATAGACCAATGGAACAGAATAGAGAGGCCAGAAATAAACCCACACTTATTGTTAATTAATCCATGACAAAGGAGGCAAGAATATAACATGGGGAAAAGAGAGTCCCTTCAATAAATGGTGCTGGGAAAATTAGATGGCTACATGAAAAAGCATGAAATTGAATCACTTTCTTATACCATACATAAAAATAGACTCAAAATGGATTACATATCTAAACATGAGACCTGAAACCATAAAATTCCCAGAAGAGAATATAGACAGTGATTTCATTAACACTGGCCATGGCAATATTTTTATAGATATGTCTCCTCAGACAAGGGAAACAGAAGCAAAAATATGCTACTGCGTTTATATCAAAATACAAAGTTTTTGCACAGTAAAGGAAACCATAAAAAAAAAAAAAAGGCAACCTACCAAATAGGAGAAGATATTTGCAAATAACATATCCAGTAAGGGGTTAATATCAAAAAAATGAAAAACTTATACAACTAAAAAAAAAAAACTTTATACAACCCAATAGCAAGAACCAAATAATCTCATTTAAATATGGACAGAGGGGTGGGAGGAGCAAATGGTGAAGATGTAGGAGACCTAAATTTCAACTGGTCCCAGGAATTCAGCTAGATAGTTATCAAACCATTCTGAACACCTACAAACTCAACAGGAGATCGAAGAAAAGAAGAGCAGTAATTCTCTGAACAGAAAAGCGACCACTTTCTGGAAGGTAGGACATGCAGAGAAGTGAATCCAAGGCAATATTTGGGAATATAGACTGCACGGGGAGGGAGCCTCCATCTGCCACTTCTTGCAAGTGATAGGGCAGCAGAACACAAAATTGGAACTTTTAGAAGTCTGCTCCGCTGAGGGACATTGCTCCAGTGGCTAAGCTGGGGGTGGAACACTTGCTGGGACAGTGTGGTCTCAGGACCCTTGGGGTCACAGAAAGACCCAACATGCCTGAGTGCAGCAGAGCTCCCAGGTATCAGAGTGGGGAAGTGGCTGCAGAGATGGAGCTGAGGCTCAGGCTTTCAGCTCGGGGTTGCCATAAACCATGATCCATGGCATAGTCGGGCCACTGTTCTTCCAGCAGGGACCCAACAAGTGGCAGATCTGGGGAGACACCCCTTCCTCCCCCAGGAGGAGTGGCGTGGGAGCACACTGCAGGGATCGGCTGGGTTTGGAGACTCCACATGGGGTCAGGTGCCAGAGACAAAAACACTCGGTCACAGGCCAGGTGAGCACGGAGTACGGCTGGAGACCGGGGAGATGGGAGTGACTGACTGCTTTTCTCTGGGGGTGCACTGAGGAGTGGGGCCCCGAGTTCTCGGCTCCTCTGGGGTGGAGATTGGGAGGCCACCATTTTCATTCTCATCCTCCAAAGCTGTAGGGAAAGCTTGCAGGGAACAAAAGCTCCCGAGAGCAAA
The DNA here is from genome assembly GCF_011800145.1 of Mirounga leonina. Classification (NCBI taxonomy): domain Eukaryota; kingdom Metazoa; phylum Chordata; class Mammalia; order Carnivora; family Phocidae; genus Mirounga; species Mirounga leonina. The sequence goes on along the minus strand of NW_023270377.1, from coordinate 82,884,689 downwards.
CCCGAGCAGATTACTTAGCCTGGCCCCTAGCAAGGGCAGGGCAATTCCGCCTCCGGCAAAGACATTTGAGAATCACTGCAACAGGCCCCTCCCCCAGAAAGATCAGCAAGAACAGCCAGCCAAGACCAAGTTTATTGATCAATGAGAACTGCAAAACTCCAGCACTAGGGGAATACAGCACATAGAATTCATGGCTTTATCCCCATGATTCTTTAGTCTTTCAAAGTTAATTTTTTTTAACTTTATTTTTTTCTTTTACTATTTCTTTTTCTTTTCTTTTTTGAATTTTTCTTCTTTCCTTTTTCAACCCAAATCTTATCAATTCCTTTTTAAAAATCTTTTTTAATTTTCATTTTTACAGTCATATTCTATCCCTTCATTGTATTTAACTTTATTTTTTGTATACATATAAGGTTTTCTTTCTTTAAAATTTTGGGATACAGTTTCTTCTAAAAGACCAAAATATACCCTAAATCTAGTGTATGGTTTTGTTCTAGTCCCATGCCTCATCACGTTCTCTTTTTAAATTTTTCTTCTTTCTTTTTTCTACCAACTTTTCAATTCTTTTTAAAATCTTTTTTAATTTTCATCTTTACAGTCATATTTCCATCCCCTCATCATATTTACCCTTATTTTGTATATCTATATAAGTTTTTCTTTCTTTAAAATTTTGGGAAGCAGGTTCTTCTAACAGACCAAAATACACCCAAAATCTAGTGTGTGGCTCTTTTCTATTCACCAGCTTGATCATATTCTTTTCTTTTCTTTTCTCCCCAGTTTCGGGTCTCTTCTGATTAGTGCATATTTTTCTGGGGTTGTTGTTACCCTTTTAGCATTTTGTTCTTTCATTCATCTATTCTTCTCTGGACAAAATGACAAATGGAAAAACTCACCTCAAAACAAAGAACAAGAGGCAGTACCAATTGCCAGGGACCTAATCAATATGGACATTAGTAAGATGTTGGAACTAGAATTCAGAATGATGGTTATAAAGATACTAGCTGGGCTTGAAAAAAGCATAGAAGATACTAGAGAATCCCTTTCTGGAGAAATAAAACACTAAAATCTAACCAAGTCAAAATCAAAAAGGCTATTAATGAGGTACAATCAAAAATCGAGGCTCTAACTGCTAGGGTAAATGAGGCCAAAGAGAGGATTAGTGATATAGAAGACAAATGATGGAGAATAAAGAAGCTGAGAAAAAGAGAGAAAAACAACCACTGGATCACAAGGGGAGAATTCGAGAGAGAAGTGATACCATAAAGTGAAGCAACATTAGAATAATTGGGATCCCAGAAGAAGAAGAAAGAGAGAGAGGAGCAGAAGGTATATTGGAGCAAATTATACCAGGGAACTTCCCTAATTTGGGGAAGGAAATAGGCATCAAAATCCAGGAGGCACAGAGAACCCACCTCAAAATCAATAAAAATAGCTCAACACCCCAACATCTAAGAGTAAAACTCACAAATCTCAGAGGCAAAGAGAAAATCCTGAAAGCAGCTCGGAACAAGAGGTCTGTAACCTACAATGGTAGAGACATTAGATTGGAAGCAGAACTATCCACAGTGACCTGGCAGGCCAGAAAGGACTGGTATAATATATTCAGAGCACTAAATGAGAAAAATATGCAGCCAAGAATACTATACCCAGCTAAGCTGTCACTGAAAATAGAAGAAGAGATAAAAAGCTTCCAGGACAAACAAAAACTAAAAGAATTTGCAAACACAAAACCAGCCCTACAAGAAATATTGAAAGGGGTCCTCTAAGCAAAGAGAGAGCCTAAAAGTAACATAGCCCAGAAAGGAACAGAGACAATATACAGTAACAGTCACCTTACAGGCAATACAATGGCACTAAAATCATGTCTTTTAATAGTTACCCTGAATGTAAATGGGCTAAATGCCCCAATCAAAAGACATGGGCTATCAGATTGGATAAAAAAAAAAAAAAAAAAAAAGACCCACTGATATGATGTCTGCAAGAGACTCATTTTAGACCCAAAGATACCTCCAGATTGAAAGTCTGGGAGTGAAAAACAATTTACCATGCTAATGGACATCAAAAGAAAGCTGGGGTGGCAGTCCTTATATCAGACAAATCAGATTTTAAGCCAAAGACTATAATAAAAGATGAGGAAGGACACTATCTCATACTTAAAGGGTCTATCCAACAAGAAGATCTAACAATTTTAAATATCTATGCCCCTAACACAGGAGCAGCAAATTATATAAGCCAATTAATAACAAAATCAAAGAAACACATTGACAATAATGCAATAATAGTTGGGGACTTTAATACTCCCCTCACTGAAATGGACAGATCACTTAAGCAAAAGATCAACAGGAATAAAGGCTTTAAATGACACACTGGACCAGATGAACTTCACAAATATATTCAGAACATTCCACCCCAAAGCAACAGAATACACATTCTTCTCTAGTGCACGTGGAAGTCTCCAGAATAGATCACATCCTGGGTAACAAATCAGGTCTCAACCAGTACCAAAAGCCTGGGATCATTCCCTGCATATTTTTGGACCACAGTGCTTTGAAACTAGAACTCAATCACAAGAGGAAAGTTGGAAAGAATTCAGATACATGGAGGCTAAAGAGCACCTCTTAAAAATTAATGGGTCAACAGGGAAATTGAAGAATTTAAAAAATATCATGGAAACGAATGAAAATGAAAACACAACTGTTCAAAATCTTTGGAATGCAGAAAAGGCTGTCCTAAGAGGAAAGTATATAGCAATACAAGCCTTCCTCAAGAAACAAGAAAGCTCTCAAATACACAACCTAACCCTACACCTAAAGGAGTTGGTGAAAAAACAGCAAATAAAGCCTAAACCCAGCAGGAGAAGAGAAATAAGAAAGATCAGAGCAGAAATTAATGAAATAGAAACCAAAAGAACAGTAGAACAGATCAATGAAACTAGGAGCTGGTTCTTTGAAAGATTAATAAGATTGATATACCACTGGCCAGACTTATGAAAAAGAAAAGATAAATGGCCCAAATAAATAAAATATGAATGAAAGAGGAGAGATCACAACCAACACCAAAGAAATACAAACAATTATAAGAACACATTATGAGCAACTATATGCCAGCAAATTAGATAATCTGGAAGAAATGGATGCATTCTTAGAGACTTATAAACTACCAAAACTGAATCAGGAAGAAATAGGAAACCTGAACAGACCCATAACCGGTAAGGAAATTGAAGCAGTCATCAAAAATCTCCCAACAAGAGCCCAGGGCCAGATGGCTTCCCAGGGGAATTCTACCAAACATTTAAAGAAGAATTAATACCTATTCTTCTGAAACTGTCCCAAAAAATAGAAATGGAAGGAAAACTTCCAAACTCATTTTATGAGGCCAGCATTACTTTGATCCCGAAACCAGACAAAGACCCCATCAAAAAGGAGAACTACAGACCAATATCCCTGATGAACATGGATGCAAAAATTCTCACCAAGATACTAGTCAATAGGATCCAACAGTACATTAAAAGGATTATTCACCATGACCAAGTGGGATATATTCCTGGGCTGAAGGTTGGTTCAACAATCGCAAATCAATCAATGTGATACAATACATTAATAAAAGAAAGAACAAGAACCATATGATCCTCTCAATATATGCTGAAAAAGCATTTGACAAAGTATAGCATCCTTTCTTAATTAAAACTCTTCACAGTGTAGTGATAGAGGGTACATACCTCAATATCATAAAAGCCATCTATGAAAAACCCACAGCAAATATCATTCTCAATGGGGAAAAACTGAGAGCTTTGCCCCTAAGGTCAGGAACATGGCAGTGATGTCCACTATCACCACTGCTGTTCAACATAGTACTAGAAGTCCTAGCCTCAGCAATCAGACAACAACAAGAAATAAAAGGCATCCAAATCAGCAAAGAAGAAGTGAAACTCTCACTTTTTGCAGATGATATGATACTTTATGTGGAAAACCCAAAAGATTCCACCCCAAAACTGCTAGAACTCATACAGGAATTCAGTAAAGTGGCAGGATATAAAATCAATGCACAGAAATCAGTGGCATTCCTATACACCAACAAGACAGAAGAAAGAGAAATTAAGGAGTCAATCCCATTTACATTTGCACCCAAAACCATAAGATATCTAGGAATAAATCAAACCATAGAGGCAAAGAATCTGTACTCAGAAAACTACAGAATACTCATGAAAGAAATTGAGGAAGACACAAAGAAATGGAAAAACATTCTATGGTCATGGATTGAAAGAACAATTATTGTGTGAAAATGTCTATGCTACCTAGAGTAATCTACACATTTAATGCAATCCCTATCAAAATACCATCAACTCTTTTCAGAGAAGTGGAACAAATAATCCTAAAATTTGCATGGCACCAGAAAAGACCCAGAATAGCCAGAAGAATTATGAAAAAGTAAAACAAAGCTGGTAGCATCACTGTTCTGGACTCTAAGGTCTATTATAAAGCTGTAATCATAAAGAGAGTATGGTACTGGCACAAAAACAGACACATAGATCAATGCAACAGAATAGAGAGCTCAGAAATGGACCCTCAACTCTACGGTCAAGTACTCTTTGATAAAGGAGGAAAGAATGTCCAGTGGAAAAGACAGTCTCTTCAACAAATGGTATTGGGAAAATTGGACAGCCACATGCAGAAGAATGAAACTGGACCATTTCCTTACACCAAACACAAAAATAGACTCAAAATGGAGGAAAGACCTAAATGTGAGACCAGAATCCATCACAATCCTTGAGGAGAACACAGGCAGCAACCTCTTTGACCTCAGCCACAGCAACTTCTTCCTCGAAACATCGCCAAAGGCAAGGGAAGCAAGGGCAAAAATGAACTTGGGACTTCATCAAGATAAAAACCTTCTGCACAGCAAAGGAAACAGTTAACAAAACCAAAAGACAACCGAAAGAATGGGAGAAGATATTCTCAAATGACATATCAGATAAAGGGCTAGTATCCAAAATCTATAAAGAACTTATCAGGGCACCTGGGTGGCTCAGTCATTAAACATATGCCTTTGGCTCAGGTCAGGGTCCCAGGGTCCTGGGATCGAGCCCTGCATCGAACTCCCTGCTCTGTGGGAAGCCTGCTTCTCCCTCTCCCATTCCCCCTGCTTGTGTTCCCTCTCTCGCTGTGTCTCTCTCTGTCAAATAAATAAAAAATGGAATCTTAAAAAAAAAAAAAAAAAAAAAAAAAAACTTGTCAAACTCAACACCCAAAGAACAAAGAATCCAATCAAGAAATGGGCAGAAGACATGAACAGACATTTCCTCAAAGAAGACATCCAAATGGTCAACAGACACATGAAAAAGTGCACAACATCGCTCGGCATCAGGGAAATATAAGTCAAAACCTCAATGATATACCACCTCACACCAGTCAGAATGGCCAAAATTAACAAGTCAGGAAACAACAGATGTTGGCAAGGATGTGGAGAAAGCAGAACTCTCCTACACTGTTGGTGGGAATGCAAGCTGGTGCAGCCACTCTGGAAAACAGTATGGAGGTTCCTCAAGAAGTTGAAAATAGAGCTACCCTATGACCCAGAAATTGCACTACTGAGTATTTACCCCAAAGATACAAATGTAGTGATCCGAAGGGGTACGTGCACCCCAATATTTATAGCAGCGATGTCCACAATAGCCGAACTATGGTAATAGCCTAGATGTCCCATCAACATATGACTGGATAAAGAAGATATGGTGTGTGTGTGTGTGTGTGTGTGTATATAAAATGGAATATTATGCAGCCATCAAAAAAATGAAATCTTGCCATTTGCAATGACGTGGGTGGAACTAGAGGATATTATGCTGAGTGAAATAAGCCAATCAGAGAAAGACAATTATCATATGATCTCACTGATATGTAGAATTTGAAAAACAAAACAGAGGATCATAGGGGAAGGAAGGGAAAAATGAAACAAGATGAAACCAGAGAGGGAGACAAACCATAAGAGACTCTTAATCTCAGGAAACAAATTGAGGGTTGCTGGAGTGGTGGGGGGTGGGAGGGATAGGGTGGCTGGGTGATGGACATTAGGGAGTGTATGTGCTACGGTGAGTGCTGTGAATTATGTAAGACTGATGAATCACAGACCTGTACCCCTGAAACAAATAGTACATTATATGTTAATAAAAAATAAAAATGGACAGAAGGGAATGCCAGGGTGGCTCAGTTGGTTAAGCATCTGCCTTCAACTCAGGTCATGATCCCAGGATCCTGGGATCAAGTCCCGCATTGGACTCCCTGCTCAGTGATTCAGATGTGTTTACATCTCCCTGCCATTCCCCCTGCCTGTGCTCTCTCTTTATCTCTGACAGATAAATAAAATCTTTTTAAAAAAATGGACAGAGGACTGAAATAGACACATTTCCAAAGAAGACAGACAGGTGGCCAACAGACACATAAGATGCTCACCATCACCAATCATGAGGGAAATGCAAATCAAAACTACAACGAGATTTCACTTTTCACCTTTTAGAATTTCTACAATTAAAAAGACATGAAATAAAAATGTTGGTGAGTTATGTGGGGAAAAAATGAACCTTTGAGCACTGTTGGTGGGAATTTAATATTGGTGAAGCCACTGTGGAAAACAGTATAGAGTTTTCTCAAATAATTAAAAATAGAAGTACCATATGATACAGTAATTCCACTACTGGGTATTTACCCAAAGACGACAAAAACATTACTTTAAAAAGATATATGTACTATTTATTGCAGCATTATTTACAATAGCCCAGATATGGGAGTAGCCCAAGTGTCCATCTATAAATGAATGGATAAAGAAGATGGTACACACACACACACACACACAAAGGAATATTATTCAACCATAAAGAATGAAATTTTGCCATTTCCAACAACATGGATGGACCTAGATGGTATTAATGCTAAGTGAAGTAAGTCAGACAGAGAAAGCCAAATACCATATGATTTCACTTACATCTAAAAAAAAAGAAACCACAGAAAAAGCAAACCAATGAGTAGAATATAATTAGACCTGTAAATATAGAGAAGAAACTGATGGTCGCCAGAGGGTGGGTGGGCAAAATGGGGAAGAGGAGTAGGAGATACAGACTTCCAGTTATGGAATGAATAAGTCACCAAGAATGAAAAGTACAGCATAGGGGACATAGACAATGATATTGTAACTGTTGCATGGTGACAGATGGTAGCTATACTTATGTAAGGATAGGGTAAGGTATAGACTTGTCAAATTACTATGTTATAAACCTGAAACTAACGTTAACCTTGTGTGTCAACTATATTTCCATTAAAAGAAATTTTAAAGGCAATGTTACATGGGTCTGGGTGGTTCAGAGGTGTTTACAACTTTTAGGTCTGATTTCTCATCCCACACTGGGTGAGTAGAAAGCTACTGTAATGCTATGATTTGAGGAATTCCAAAAAGCAATAATTACTAAGATTTCTTGAAAACTAGTTTGTTCTGAGTACTATTCCTAGCACATTGCTTATATTCTCTCAATCTTTACAACACCCCCCTGCAAGGTAAGTGCTGCTGTTACTGTTATCAATTTACAGACAAGGACGTTGAGGCCACATGTAGGTTGTTATATAGTTAATACGTATACCCAAGGCAATTTGGCTCCAGAAGTTGTGATTGTAACATCATGCTATCTCTTTTCCCAAGCCTTTCCTTTTCTGTTCCTTGCCTGAGGGACTGCATTTTTCAGTTTCAGTGCTTTAAAAACAGGGCAAAGAGACATCTGTTGAATGCTAATATTTCACTAAAGAAAAGGATGCCTGAGGGGAGCCTGGGTGGCTCAGTCGGTTAAGTGTCTGCCTTCTGCTCAGGTCATGATCCCAGGGTCCTGGGATCCGCATCAGGCTCTCTGCTCAGTGGGGAGCCTGCTTCTCCCTCTCCCTCTGCCTGCCATTCCCCCTGCTTGTGTGCTCTCGCTCTCAAATAAATAAATAATCTTTAAAAAAAAAATAAAAAGAGGGAAGGATGTCTGAGAAGTATGCAATATTATAGTGGAGAACTAAGTTGGGAAAAGCCAACTTAGGCTGCCAGAATGACACATCAAGGCAGCAAAATCAAATGAGAAGAACCAATAAAGGCAATTTTCCCTATCCCATAATTACTTCCATGATTGGCCTTAACAGCTATTGAAATCCTTTCAAGCAACAAGCTTTGGCTCTCTCAAGTCCTGTGACACAATCCTCAGCTAGCATGGCAGTCAGCTGCAGCTTCATTCTTTATTGCTAACTGGGGGGTTAGAATTAAGTTTTCAGCCCTTAGAATATTAGCTGTATCTGTGGGGAACCCAAGGAACCTGTCAGCCAATGGAACTGGATTTTCACCCCTTGCCACTCTCCCCCCACTAGGATTACACATTCTTTATGATTGTGTTTGCCTGATTTCCAACTTTATTTCAGTCAATGCATCCCTGGGGAAATGAAGCATTGCTTTGAACACTTCATCATTTAACCGGTCCAGAAGTCTTTCAAAAAGTCACACAGCCTCTTTCTGCCATGTCACCTCTTTCCACAGTTTAGAGCTACCAGGAATCCAATCTTCCTCCAAACTAACCATCTCAAAATGTAGTTCACTCCATGCCTAAGTTTTGAGCATTTCTACTGCTTGGCAAATATTGTCTTTTCTCACCTACCAGATCATTCTCCTTAGAAAAGAGACCACATAAAATGTTATCCAGGTTCTCAAAGGAGAGCTGACTTGCATCACAGCCATATGGGTTGTCTTATTTTCTGGTTTCTGATGGTTTCTCATATTCTCATCTGTCATGCCTCCCCTGGTTCCTTATTTGGGTCCCCAAGTACCTCAGGAGTGCCCAGCCCACACAAGCTGTGACAGGCTTTACTTCTATCAATAACTGGGAACATACAGAAAATCTACACTGAAGGAAACCTTTTCAAGTTGAACTTCTGTCAAGCAATTGGAAGAGCATGTGGTTTTGTGGTAAGATTTGTCAGAGTGAGTTGTGGAAGTGGCTAAGTGTTGTGTGTAGTAAATGACTAGTTCTGTGCTCACAGAGTTGTGTGAAGGGTGCTTCGCTCTTTACCCATCACTTTCTGATCTCTTTCAAAGCTTAGAAAAATCCCTCAGTTTTTAACAATATCACAAGCTTTTTGTTTAAAAAAAGTATTGTTATATGTAGAATAAAAATTACCACGTGCTTCTATAAAAAACTACAGGTTTCTGATGGAAATTATTTGAAGAAAAGCTCAGGTGTTTGATCAGTGTAGGACTTTTTGGTAAAGAATCTCAGTGCTATTATCTTTTCTCTTATAGTTTAATTCAATAAATAAAGGTCAGGTTGTATGCTAGAGGCTTACATATTCGTTTATAATCTAACTTGGGACAAGAAAAACCAACAAAAACAATTATATATCTAAGTTCTCAGACGACCAGGTTAAATCACACATGACAAGCAGGCAAGGAGGAAATCTGTGTGGGACAGTCTGGTAAATTGGAACAACTAAAAGAAATTCAATATGGCTATAGAAGGTGGGAGAGTGACAGTGATCACATGATCTGAGAGAGGAGAGAATGCTCCAGAGAGTACGTGAAAGCTAGGGACATTTTCCTGGTCAATGAAAAACTATTGTAAGGTTTTAAGCAGTATCATGACATAATCAGATTTTATTTATCTTTAAGGGACTATGCTAGTTTCCATAGGGGATAAGTAGGAGTAACAAGGAAAGAGATGTGGTGGCTTTGCCTAGGTTGGTGACAGAGGAAAAAAAAAAAAAATTGAATGGAGAGAATAGGAAATTGACATTGTTCAGGAGGTTAAATCTTTTAAATATAAAGGATCCCCATTCTCATGGTCCAGAGCAAACACACCCCACCAGTTTCAGCTAAGACTAAGTCTTCCCCTCCATTCATTACAGTCCTACCACAACGACCTTCTTTCAGTTGCTCAACCTCAAAAGCTCTTTGTCATTCTTGGGTCTTTTTCATATATATTTCCTCTGCCTAGAATGCTCTCTTCACCCCTGTTGCTCCAATTTAAGGTCATCCCTCCAGGAAGACTGTCCAGAGTCACTAATCTAGAGTTGATATTCCCACCACACACTAATTTTTATATGTGTGTGTCACTCTTAAGTACTTTGCTATGGGGCAGGGTAGTCTCTTCCATTACAGTAGAGACCTTATCTACCTTGCACTTTACTGGGTGGCCAGTGCCAGGACAAATTAGATACCCAATATATGTTTGTTAAATAATACAAATTCACTGCCTGAGTCTACTTAAGTCTATCTTAAATATGTCCACCATTGCAACATCAGTGTGACCAAAAAATTTGTTCTACTTGGATTACCGCTGGAAATAGATGCTTGATGACAACTACCTCCTGCTTACAGGTGGTGATTATAAACTTTAATTGGTAATACAGCAACTTGGTCTATATTCCTGTGGTTCTCAATTGTGGCTGCACAGTTGCATAACTTGGGGAGATTTTAAGAGTACTATTGCCCAGGTCTCTCCCAGAGCAGTTGAATCAGGATTTCTTAGAGTGGAGGGCACTGGTATTTTTAGATGATCACAATGATTGTGATTACTACTGTATAATGCATACTCAGTTTTACCTAAGAAAATATCATGGATATACAGATCTAGTGTCAAAATACATTGCTTTAACCTATTAAGTTCACAAAACCATGGACTGCATCATTATCGACTTTGCAATTCATTTGTTCAACCATTCTCAAACATTTATTGGGTAGCATTATGCACCATTAGTACATTAGGTAATTGAGATGCAGACATTTTCAGGACTGAGAGCAACTAGAACTACTATTTATTTCCTACCTGGGATAGAAAACATAGTGGCTCCCAGATCCATAAAATGTCTGACTTGTGTATGCAAAACCACTTCAGTTATCAATATTTCCATTGACTTCACTTTGAAAAGCCCTTGTTTTTATGTTTTGTCTTCTAAGCCAGTGATGCTCAGGTTTATTTTTTCTGCTTATATGTGCTTTTGCTGTATTTCTATGAAGTATATTATCTTTTTAAGTGCTATTACTTTATACATAATCATAAAAGAATGTTAAGATTCATCAGTCTGCTCCTGTGATTTTTCCCTTATTTAAACTATAATGGAGATTACAAATAAATTACTGAGAACAGTTGTTACTTAGAGGAGGAAAAAATAGCTTATACTTCTGCACAGAAATTGTGCTTATTAGAATATGGAAAAAACTGTTGAATTCACTTTTGGTGTTTGCTAATCAACAGAACCCTTATACTCTTTAGTGCTAATTTCCACTCAAATACAAGGAACTCAAAGCTGTACTGATTCACTTTGCTTATAACCCTTTGTTACTTTGTAGATGGATCTCGGATGCATAGCAAAAGTAATGGACCCTTACAAGAAGATTTCTGTCTGTGTAAATTTGACTTAACTATGTGTTAGTGAGAGGTATGTACCAAGACTCTGCTTTAAACCTCAGGACTACCTTTGGGTTTCCTGAAGGTTTTCAAGTTGTAACTTAATTGCAAACATTACCAATGGAATTCTTTGCCATCATTTTGGGGGCCCTTCCAGCACTGCTATGAAAAATAAAGAGGTACTCCTTACCTTTCCACATCATTTGTGATGGTTTTATCCAACCCAACAAATTCTCAGGCCTCCTTCCATTCAGAACCCTGTCTCTTTCATTCCTTCAGGCCATTTTTTGTTTCTTTCAGTCATGTGAATTCTCTGCATGGGATGGGACTGAAGGATGTTGTAATTATAAAAATAATAGGCACCATCTTTCCATTTTTTAAGACTTGATGCAAATTTCTGCCAAGTTCCAGAGAATTGTCTTGACCGATGGGTGTTTTCTAAATGTTTTAAAATTTTTACAGTTCCTCTCTTTTTTTCTTTACATCAATTATTAGTAAGAGCTTTATTATAAGAAGTACAGAAATGCTGGTTATATCTTAATTCAATTGAATGAAAAAATTCATTCAACTGAAGAAATTAGCATTTAAAAGTCACATTTAAAAAGAATACCAAAAAAAGAATCACAATAATAAAGTGAGAATACAGTATACTACTGAGAAAAGAAATAGGGCTTAGAAGTTATATAGACCAAGGATTGAATCCAGTCTCTGCCAATTGCTATATCTGAAGCTTTGGGCAAATTACCCCAACTTTCTTGCTAAACTTCAGTTTACTCATCTGGGAAAAAAAAAAGAACTATATTTAATAACAAATTGATATGTATTTTTTAAATATACAAAATTACAAGTGCAAAAAAATTGCTCTATAATTGTTTAGGTAGATCTATTTTCCTATGGCTGTGGGTTATTTTACCCAAGTATGAGGAGAGAATATGTGTGGCATAGAAGTATGACAATAAATGGCCCAAGTATTCATTCAAAGACTATTTAATGAGGCATTTTTACTTATAAGTCATTCTTCTTAAAAACTAGAAATATAGCAGTGCCACACATGATCCCTGACTCATGGATCTTATATTAATATTGGGGAAAAAATCTATTAAACTCCCTATTCTATCAGCTTTACTTTCAGCTATTAGTTTTTCTTTGTGCTGTCTTTTTCAAGTCAAGATTTAATGGAGGAGCAGAGTCAGCTAGAGTGCACCTTTCCTCTTTGCAGTTCTATCACTGTTCAACATAATCTCTACCTAGTTTTCAGAAGAATTTTGAACATTAATAAGACAACGTCTAGGAGATGAACTCCTCTGAGAAAGCAGAATATAAATTCAAGAAATTATAATTTATTTCTTCTCAAATGTTATATGATATAAGGTATTCAACTGGATCTATGCTATTAATAAAAGAGTAAAGCTTTACAATAAAGAAGCCAGAATGGGGAAATGTTTAGAATTTTTCATTACTTAATATGGATATTCTGTCTAATTTTTAGAAGTCATTCTAGCTTCATGAGGTACTTTGTCAATTAGATGGAGCTTCTGGAAAAAGTGCATGAACTTTGAGATGCATGTTGAGGGTTTCACGAGGCAAAGGAACAGAAAAATATTTTGAAGTATTTGGATATATTAGGTTGAACCATATGTAATTACCGAGGCAAACTTTTTGTCCTTCTAAACTGTCATTTCATATAATTTGCTATAATTTATACTTAAAAACTGCTTTGACTCAGAAAAATATTGAGCTGGGGGTGCCTGGGTGGCTCAGTTGACTGAGCAGCTGACTTTTGGTTTCAGCTCAGGTCATGGTCTCAGGGGTCATGAGATCAAGCCCTACGTCAGGCTCTGTGCTCATCCTAGAGTCTGCTTGAGATTCTCTCTCCTTTTGCCTCTGCCCCTTCCCCTGCTCTTTCTCTCTCAAATAAATAATTAAATCTTTAAAAAATATTTAGCTGAATTGATACTGCAGTATGAAGAAATTGTTAGTCATAAGAGATAATTTATAGTTACTCTTATTAATTGATATAATTTATCAAGAGGTTTTGTGAAAATATCAATTTATGAAAGATGTTAGCTATGGATAGATTCTCAATTGACACTTTTCATGGATTTTATTCAAATCTTTGCTTAAAGTATAATACCTGGGAAGTCCAAACCAAAGAAAAGAGCTCTGCATGGGAAAAGCAGTTTTATCAATTATTCTCTGAAATCAGTGACAGAAGTGAAAATTCCTTTAAAATATTTATAAACCAATTTCCATGACTGGGAAAAAGTCCACAGTTGAAATTTCTACTGTATCTAACATTAGTGACCCAAAATAGTAGACAACCTAAATTTCAGCAGGTTTACCATGTCAGGCAGAGTCAGAATTAGGTAGGTCACAGTTTCACATAGCACATATACATTCCATTCATATGTATATTTTAAAACAATGACATCCCAAGATATCATGTAATAAGTAGTCTAGAAAATTATTCAGATCATTAGCAAGAGGTTGTGGCATTCTAATGATATCACTGTCAAGAACAGGGATACAGGGACATAATCTTTGATTCTTCTGGGATGCCTTAAAGGAAAACTATATTAAGAGGTAAATGAGTTGCCTAGGGGAAAAATTAGAATTGTTCTCACTGCATTATATAAACTCAATAGTATAATTTTTTATTTAAAAAAAATATTTGTTGATTCAAAATATAGCATGAGAATAAAGTGTATATTAACTGCTGCGTAAAAGAAGAGTGATAAAGAAATGCAAATCTTTTGGCTTATATTTTACAAAAGAGGTTTCAACTCTTTTGTAAGCTAAGAGGTAGTATGTCAGGAGTTGGAATAATTCCCTTCATTATGAATGGTCATTAAGCAAGTTGCAAAAACATTTCTTCATATTCCCTTTAAGTTATAGTCCTCAAAAACGGTTCTCATTAATTCATTCAACTATTAACTAACAGTTGTGAAAATTAAAGAAATTCTTTCATGTTATCTTTGTAACAGCCATAGAGGACTGGAACAAATATGACCATTTTACAGAGAGGAAAACCAAGAATTAAATGATTTTCCCATAGTTGACAGACTGCAAACAGCAAAGTCAAATATTCACATTCTTGTGTTCATTTCAACATCAAGTCTGGTGGTAGCTCCTGTCTTTTATTTTCCATTTCCATATTTAACAGCATTTGCTATCATAAGTCCTTGGATATCAGAGACATTCTTTTTTTTTTCTTTCTTCTTATTCAATCTCTTTTCAAAATCTTCCATTGCAAAACAAAACAAAACAAAACAAAGTAAAAATTACTGCATCGGTCTTAATCTACCACCTCATAGTAAGATCACTGTCTTCTTGTTGCTTCTCCTGGTCCCTACTCTCCATGGTCATTAGCTTAAGATCATACCATTAAAGTTCTGGTTTGAGTTGTCACAACCGAAGAGTCTTCTGTTATTCTCTGTCTTCCTGTTATTTTTGCCATTTTAGAACCTTTCATGGTAAAGGGAAGGCCTTCACTCTCTACACAGCATCCTTCAAATCTGAATCACTATTGTGCATATTTAGTTCTTGGTAGCAGATTTTAAAGAGAAGAGGACAAGGATAACCAAATTCTGTCTTGAATAAGATATATAAGCTATTTAGAGCCAAGAACACTGTCACGTGAAATTTATTATTGTAGCCCATAGAGCACCTAGGGTGACTTAGCATTGAGAGGTGAATAGGATCTTGGTCTCTATGCCAAATTCTGAGGAGTTCAGTGGCATCTCCCCAAGTTCTGAGAATTCCCAGGGCCTTTGGTTCTTATGATCCCCTTTGGATTGATTCCAGCTGTTGAAACTGTAAACTCTTGTTTCCACACACATGTCAATTCCCATGGCTTATTTTCATTCTCTACTAGATGCTGAAAGCTAGACATGGGACTCAGCTGCTTTTGCTTGATTTTCTTTTGTAGAATTTACAGAGATCATTCATACATGGAGAAATGTTTATTAAAGGTTTGGGGACATAATGGAGAATTAAGTCACAAAAATGTAAAAATAATTCAATAAAGGACTCTTAAAATTCTTTTGACCTCACCTCAACACCACTGGCTATATTTCCTTGTAAGCTTTAGACAGATTACAGCATTGTTCTTATCTTCCTGTTTCCGTTTTTCCCTACTACACTCCACCCCAAATTTCTCTTTTCTAAGGCAAAGTGATGTACCTATGGCTTTCTTCTCACAAACCATGACTTTTAGGTCTCACCATCTGTACCCAAGGTAGAGTATTATGAATTTATCTTCAAAGTGAATTGTTCCTCTAAGAGCAACTGTGGTACAATGATGTATTTTCATAGTTATAGATTTTGACCAGAGGAGAGAGGGACAGAGGGATAGAGGGATAGAGGGATAGAGGGAATGCATGTTTGAATTTAATAAATTGTCAATATATAAACTATGGAAGTTTTCATAAAAATCTATTTTCTGCTTTGGAAAACAGATGCTCTGGCAACAACAATCTCCCATATTTGCGTGAGAACAATTATATTATGCTAAATAGTGACTGGCCCTGTTAAATGGAGCATAGTTTCTCTGATTTTCCAAAGCCTTCACTATTCCTGGTCTTCTAGGAGGACTCTTTTCCTGTTATATATTTGACCTATAACACTTATCAGTTTGCATGTCCTACTTTAGAACCACTGAGTAGATGGATACGTCTATAAAAGCTTTGTAATAGGCAATCAATAATGAAAGTGAGTCAATATCTAACAAATACGGTAAACTCTTGGAAAAGAAAATAGGCTGGAAAATGAATGATGGCTGACAGTGCTTAAAGTACTGCTTATATCAAGAATAAAATACCCTACATGACTGCAAGCCTGAGCAGGATGAACTTGGAAGCTTTTCAAACGTACCAGATTACCACATTGAATCTGTAGAGATTCTAAGTTTAGAACATGTAGACTGAGTCCTCAGAATTAGTGTTCCCAAAATGTTCACCAAGTACTTTTGAAAGGCAGCCAGGACTTGAGTATGTTCTAGGCTTATAGTACCTAAGGTATTAACAAGGATTTATTGAGCATTATGGCTACTATCAGTATTAACTAAATTTTCTGCTAAGTACATAGACACTTCTACACAAAGTTTCCAGTCAACTGGTCTGCTAACAAAGAATGATTGTACCATAGGACACATGGGCAACTGAACAACAGAATGGCAGAAAGCCTACATTGTGATTTGGATCAAAACATCTCAGTGGACCAATTAGATTCTCTCACTCTGGCATGCGAATTATCAAATGAGAAAAGAACAATGGGAATATCCACAAGCACTAAAAGTGAGAAGTCATAACAGAGACACTGGAAAGGATCTGATTGGACTACATGCAGTCAGAATTTAGGAGAGAGCACAAACTATAGTTAAATTCAAAATTGCTCTGAGCTGGAGGAGAAAACACACACACACACACACACACACTAAACATTGATTAAGGACTGGGTAAGAAAATAATTAAAATAAGAATGAGTTGAGGAGCAGACACAACAATACACAAATAGTAACTGAAGAACTTGGAGTAATTGGGGGCCTAGGAGATCCAGTAACTCCAATGGCTGAGGCCTCTAGTATTTATTTTAATTTGTATTTATTTATTTTAAAGATACTCATATTTCTTATCTGGACACCTGGTTTTTAGTTTTTCCTGGGATCCTACATATGTGTAGCCTTAAATAATATACTATTTGAGAAAACTAAAATGTGTCCTTGTTCTTTATAAGCAATTATTATTAGTATGTATTCCTTATACACACAGATAAGGAAGGGGGAAGGAAACATTTCAGATAACCCAGCCAGCCTATTCATTAAATTTGGACCCTCAGCAATACTATTGATTCCTAACACCGATACCACCTTATATCTGAGAATACCTTCCAGGTAATGTGTGAAAATTAATGCATTTATTTTGCCTATGTAATCAGGCAATTAAAATGAGCAAATTTGTTTTGAGCGTTTGTTATGGCATTATGCTAATCATTTTTAAGAGTAGCCCTACTTTATTCCAAAGTGCCATCATGGGTTAAGGTATGAAATGGCATTCCCCCTGGGAATTCAGGAAGAGAGGGAATAGACTTAAAAGTGGAGTGAGACCCAGGGACAGGCTTAGTGTCAAGGATAGGGGGAATGATGTATTTAGACTCCCTGTTGGGTACATTACTTGCAAAGAGGACCTTTTGGAAACATTCTAATAGTCACCTCCAACAAGTTTAATCAAAACGACTATATTAAAATGTCATGTACTCAGAGTATTTAAAAAATCAACACCCACGTATATATATTCAATGAGAGGAGAGTGAGCTCCATTTCCCTCTCACCATTACATCACAACACTCCTCTTCACAGGCAAACTTTAAAAAGATGAAGGAAAGCTCAACATTTACTACCTCCTTTTTGCACCTCTTGCTCTCTCTACCACCCCTTCCAACTCAGTCTCTGCCCTTATTACTACATGAAACAGCTCTTAGTAAGGTCAACAGTAATGTCAATTTCATTCAATCCAGTGCATACATTTTTAGCACACCTCTTCTTTGACAACCTTGTTTCTGTAAACACCTTCTTGCTTTGACTTTGTGACCCAATTGTTCTGAGAGAGTCTCTCAGCCTGCTATAGTTCAGGCTTACTCTCAACTATCCAGCCATGAAATTTGTGAATTCATCTTGGTTTAGTCCCAGATCTCCTTATCCTCTCACTTTTTATTGTATCCCTTAGTAATCTTATCTACATCCACAGTTTTGATGACTATCTCTGTATACCGATGCTTCTCAACCTCTATCTCCAGCCAGACCTCTCCTCGGAGGAGATTCTGCTAATTCAACTAGCTGCTGATTCTAAATGTAAAACTACTTCAAATTCAACATATTTAACTGCTAATTCATGAATGTTTCTCCACCTATCCTTTTACTATGCATTTATTTCAAACCTGGTAAACTCAATTTAGTTATATCAGCCATAAATCTCAGTCATCTACAATGTCAACCTTTCTTTTATTCTTGTATATAAATCATCACCAAGTCCTGTTAATTGGACTTCTAAATATTTCTCCATTTCCAATATCAAACTATAAGACTCAAATCAAAACTAGTGGCATTTCTTGGCTAAGAGTACTATAATTCACAACTAATTTGTCCACCATATCTAATCTGATCTCTCACCAATGCCACTTCAACACAGAAGCCAGAATAATATTTTCAAAATACTAAAGGGATTGACACCAAGTCTTTGCTTCTAATTCCTCTATTGCATTCCATTATTCTTAAATAAATTGCAAATTATTTAGTACCCTTAAATGTGTGATCTGGAGGGCGCCTGGTGGCTCAGTCATTAAGCGTCTGCCTTTGGCTCAGGTCATGATCCCAGGGTCCTGGGATCGAGCCCCGCATCGGGCTCCCTGCTCCACGGGAAGCCTGCTTCTCTCTCTCCCACTCCCCCTGCTTGTGTTCCCTCTCTCACTGTGTCTCTGTAAAATAAATTTAAAAAATCTTTAAAAAAAAAACGTGTGATCTGGCCCTGGATATCTCCCCAATAACATCTTACATCATCTCTTGCTTACTCTTTCACTCCAGCCTTAGTTCTCTAACTTTAGTTCCCATATCATTTGGGTTTCTCTATGACAGGGAATTGTTTATGAGGTTCTTTCCCCCCCCTTTTCTTAAAAAACTTCCAAGCTCCTCCCCCTTCTGTCCAAATCCATGCCTATTGTTTCTTAAGATACCAGCTGAAATGTCATGCCTTCAAAGAAGCCTTTCATCCTGAAACTATATCAATTTTTTTTTTTTGTATAAACACTCACAGGAAGATGCTCTTTTATTTTGTTGCCCTTCTCGCTATTCATTATTACATAATAATTTAATAGAATTGATATATCCTCACTAAATCCTAAATTCAGGAGATAAGGGACTATATATTTGTTCAAAATCACCACCCTAGATTTAGAAGAATGCTTGGCTCCCAAGTGGGGCCCCAAATACTGTTGAATGAATGCCCAGTGAATAGAGGTGATTATTCAAAGTGTGAAGGCACTAATAAACACAGAAGAGTATAGCCACAAGAAAATGTGAGGAGAGATTTTCTCCTAATGTTTTTAGTCAAGGGGCCTTAAATTGTGAGAAATAGTATTTCACAAACATAAACTAGCTCAATCAATAAGGTTAGAGGGGAACTAAATACAAGGGTACAACAGCATCCCTTGGAATCCAAAACCAGGAAGCATACCTGGGCTTCAATGGGGACAAAAACCAGGGACTAGAAAATAAGAAATTGAGACTGACCTCTCTATCTTTTAGGGCCTACATTATTTCAGAAGTCTTTTTGTCTCTTCTATTTTATTCTCATTTTTAAAAGGCTGACTTTCTCTGACCCAAGTTCCTTTTGGATATTTGGAACAATGTAACATCTCATTTTCCAATGAACTACAGTGACTAATAAATCTAATTCTCACATTCTTGAGAAAAGATTATTGTGTAGTTTAAGTAGGATGTCTATACCTGATCCAATAAGCTATGCCAGAGAGCTAAAATCAGCAACATGGCTGCCTATTTCTCCTCCTTCCAGAATAGATTATGGAATCATTATAGAGTTGTGGGTTGGGCAACTAACAATAAGGAATTGGCTTTGCTATGCATGGCAACAGAATGTACATGGGGGATGCTAGAGATTTGGGGTGGGAGGAGGGGGCGAGTCTAACACGGACAGGTTGAATGATTAGAAAAATTACAGTGCTGGTGGCAGAGCTAGGAAGTTAAATATAAGAACTAGTTTGGAGAGGAGAACTAGTTTGTCAGACATTGTGAGTTTAATTTGGAGAAAATGGAGTCATTTATCACTGGGTCATAAAGTTTTTTCTTGATATGTAAGAAATTAACCGAGTTAAAGCTTTGTCTAAGTAAAAGCCCCCTCACATCTTTATTCTTTTTTTTTTAATTTTATTTTATTATGTTATGTTAGTCATCATACATTACATCATTAGTTTTTGATGTAGTGTTCCATGATTCATTGTTTGCATATAACACCCAGTGCTCCATTCAATACATGCTCTCCTTAATACCCATCACGGGGCTAACCTGTCCCCTCCCCCGCTAAAACCCTCAGTTTGTTTCTCAGAGTCCATAGTCTCTCATGGTTCATCTTCCCCTCTGATTTCCCCCCCTTCATTTTTCCCTTCCTATAATCTTCTTTTTTTTTTAAACATATAATGTATTATTTGTTTCAGAGGTACAGGTCTGTGATTTATCAGTCTTACACAATTCACAGCGCTTCAGTCTAACCTACTTTTTTTTCTTTTTTCCAAAATTTATATAGATAAACCTAATAAACATTTTCCTCAGTCTGTCCTCTTAGGCATAATTTCCAGAGCTCATTGATTGACATTTTAAATTAAACAACAGATATGGTTGTGCAAATTTAAGCACAATACAAGTGTTAAGACAATTCTCTGAAATGAAAATGATGGCTTATACTAATAGCAAGATTCTATCTTTATGCCACATCTCTAAACTTACAATGGGCTCAAAAATTTATTCTGAATCTAGAGAAAGCGAACCACAGTAGAACCATGCTTATTTTCCTCAAAAAGTGTTTTTAATTGCTAATTATAGATAAATGCCAAAAATGTTGGATTTAGCTTTCAAACTGTATATACTCTTGAAAGCTGGGCTGTAGGACTCCTCCTTACAATTTTATGGGATTTAAAGGGTAAGATTCATAAGTGCAATTGCCACGCAACTGTTAGACAATATAGGATAGAAAAGTATCAAATATTACTGTCACACTTTTTACTTCTTATGGAGCTTAACAATATACTATATTTACATTAAAAATAAGAGAGCATTAGTTGTGCCCATTTTCTAAAGCAACCAAGGCAAAAAAATGTCATCACAGAATTAATATGACAAAGTACATCAGAAACTGAGATATGAGAATTTATACACCATAGCATGTGTTTTGTGGGTAGTCATAGCCCACAGAAATCTAATTTAATCAAATATTTAAAGAGGTAATAATTAATTTTTAAAGAATTGAAGTGAACCATAACTAGAAAAAATGTTATTGTTTATTTTTAATGCCAGAACAGTATTCCTGATGCAATTTTAATATTTCATTAAGGCAGTAACTTTCATATTGTGGGTTTTATCCCAGTTTTTATGTTTGATGATATATTTTTTCTTCTTAAAAAAAAAGTTGGAATTTTATTGCATAGCAGTGGTGGATGATGGGCAGTATTCTTTCCCTATCCATTTGAATAGGTTATATTATCACTGAATTACTAGGTCTTAGTCAAGTAAATTAAAGAAAGTATATTGGCTTATGTTAGAAACATAACTTATGACCATGCACAGTGCTCCACATTTTATGGGAATTATGCAGAAGAACTTTGCTGGATGTTTTTCTTCAAAACTTTTCATATGATGGATACCTCTTAGGTAAAGTTTAATTTACAATGGGAACTGTACTTTAAAATTTGTCTTGCATGTTTTCATTAGTTTCAGAACTCAGTATATTTTTCACATTTTGAGCATTTGCCTCTGAATTTGGGGAAATTCATTTAAGTCTCATTTCAGCCATGGTTATATGTGTGAACTACTAAAATTAAAAGAATATACACACATTAACATGGCTGTGGAAATAGTATTTGGCAGAAAGATGCATGCTAAATAAATGTTTGACACAAAGCTTTTGCAATTTAAAAAAATATATATATTCCTCAGTGTGATGGATGAAGACACATATTTGCAGTTTTTATTTGTAAGATTTAAAAAGACACACACACACACACAGAGAGAGAGAACTTTACTCATTTTTAGCTCCCCCCACCCACACACACTTTACTTTGACTCCAACTAGTGACTTTTCTGTTTTATCAGTGGTACATTTATATTCTGCTAGACTTGAAAACTTAGTCATCTGTGACTCCTCTTACTGCTTCAAGCTCTGTAACCAATGTCATAAATCTCTTTATTTTATTCAAAGAGATGTTATTCATAGGACACCGGTAGAGTTCTGAGAATAGTCTTTCTCAGTAGTGGAAAATAATTAGTCCTAGATTGGGTACTGCTTTTGTCCTGCTTAATAAACCTTAAAAGTAAGAACCAAAAGTATCAGACTGTCTCTAAGAAACTTGACTATGTTTTAAAACATAGCTTGATAATATTTATGAGAATACAAAAAATATCCAGCACCCATCAAGTTAAGAGTCACAGTGTAGGTCAACCAATAAAAATGACCAGGCATGCAAAGCATCAGGAATATATAACTTATATAGTAATGAACCAATGAGTTGAAAGTGACTCAAAACTGACACAGATATTAAATTATCAGACAAGGACATTAAAACTGTATTCCAAATGTTCAAAAGTTGAACTGAGACATGAAAGTGTGGAAAATATAAAGATGACCAAAATTAGGACTCCTAGATAAGAACTACAATGTGTGAGATAGATAGGATTAATGACATACCAGATATTGAAGAAAAAAGTAGTGAACTTGAAGATATAATAGAAACAATCCAAAATAAAATACAGAAAAAGATAATAATTTTAAACATGCACAGACTATCAGGTATCTGTAGTATTTCAAAAGTTGCTAATAATATGTATTTAATTGGAGTCCTTGAAACCCATATACCCAGTCACCCACCCACACCCACACACACTTAGAAAATAAAACTATAACAAGGCATGTCACAATTAATGGCTCAAAGATAAAGAAAACGTAAAAAAACTAGAAAGAAAAAATATGAAGAAAATTAAGGATGGGAGATTTCTTATTACAAACAAGGCAAATGAGAAAATAGTGGAGCAACACATTTATAGTATTTAAAGAAAAAAAAATGGAGGGTCAACCTAGAAGTCTACACCCAGCAAAAATATCTTTCAAAAAACAAAGGCAAATAAAGATATTTTAAGACATAAAAATTTATCACAGAAAGACTGACACTATAATGTTAAAGCACATTCATTTGACAGAAGGAAAATAAGAGATGAAATCTGCATCTACAAAAATGACTAAAAAGCACCAAGAATGGTAACTTAGCAAATATACATATAACCCCTAAATCATTAAGATAGTATAGTTATAACAGTTAATCCAACTAAGAAAATAAAGATGAAATCATAAAAATATTTAATATATAAAAAGCATTTTTTGTTAAACCAACATTTTAAGTTAGATCATAAGAGCTCAACTGGACACGGAATTAAGACAGAAAAAAAAAAACAAAAAGGACACCACAACTTAAGATACAGAGTCTCATACAGAAATCAATGAGGGAAACATGATCCAAGAAAAACAACAACAACAAACAAATGAAAGGACAACATAAGGAGAAAGGATGGGCACCCGAGGGTCTGGAATCTTGGCTGAAGATCTACATTGAGTAGGTTTCTTTCAATCACTTCTTTAAAACTATGGATTCCCCCCACCTCCTGCCCCCTGTATCAGATAGGAGAGGTAGAAAACAGAGTTTTATATCAATAATCACATTAAATGTAAATGGTCCAATTCCCAATTAAGAGGTATTAATGGCCTGATTGGGGGTGGGAATGAAACCCAAACTACTTATTGCCTGTAAGAGATACACTTTAAATACACAGAAAAATATAGGGAAAAAGTAAAATAATGAGAAAAGTTATGCTATGCTAATAAGACAGCTCAAGTACCTATTAAATGTCAGACAAAGTAGATTTAAAAGCAGGGCTAAAGAATATCATTTAGTAATAAATGGGCCAATTAATTAAGAGATAACAAACCTAAATATTTATGCATCTAATAAAATTTTTTCAAAATATATGAAGTAAAAACTGATAAAACTATAAAGGAATGATGAATAAAGCCATAGTTACAGTCAGACATTTCAATAGCCTTCACTCAATCAATACAACATATACATAGAAAATCAGTATGGAAAGAAAAGATTTGAATAACACTATGAATCAACTGAATCTAATTGCCATTTAAAGAACACTTCACCCAACAACAGCAAAATACACACTTTTTTCAAGTGCACACAGAACACTTACAAAGATAGACCATTTTCTGCACCATAAATCAAGTTTCATTAACTTTTAAAGAATTTATGTCATGCAAAGTATGCTCTCATCTCAGTGAACTTAAATAAGAAATTAACAGAAAGATGGCTCAAAAATCCCCTATATTAAAAACAAAAGGACACATGATTAAATAGTCCGTGGGTCATAGAGGAAATCAAGAGAAATTACAAAGTATTTGACCTAAACAAAAATGATGCAAAAAATAAGAGATTTGACAAAATATGACCTCTATTTTGTAAGCAAACAAGGAATAGAGGGAACTTCCTCAACTTGATTAAAGAAATCAATAGAAAACCTACAGTTAACATCACAGTTAATTGTGAAAGGCTTTCCACCATGAGATCAGAAAATAAGGACATCCATTCTTACTACTTCCATTCTCCACTGTACTGAAAGTTCTACCTAGCACAATAAGACAGGTGGAAAAACAACTTTATAATAGAATATATGAAAATAAATAAATTTGACAAATGATGTGAAACATCTGAATATTGAATTCTATAATATATTGCTCAATAAATGAAGATAGGGAAATCATGAACATGTGTTAAAGTTCCCAATAATAAGAATGTTATTTCTCTTAAAATTGATGTACAAATACAATACAGTTAAAAACAACATCCTGGGACAGCTGGGTGGCTCAGTCAGTTAATCGGCTCAGGTCATAATCCCAGGGGCCTGGGATCAAGTCCTGCACCGGGCTCCCCGCATGGCAGAGAGTCTGCTTCTCCCTCTCTGCCTGCTGCTCCCCCTGCTTTGTGCGCTCTCTCTCTCCCTCTCTCTCTCTGACAAATAAGTAAATAAAATCTTTAAAAAATAAATAAATAAAAATAAAAACAACATCCTGATAGGCTTTTCTGGCAAAAACTGACATTGATTCTAAAATTTACATGGAAATACAAAGGACTTAGAATAGCCAAAATAACCTTTAAAGGGTAGGACCAATTTGGAGGAGTAAGACCACCAGATTTCAAGACATTAGAAAGCTACACTAAGAGAGTTGTGATATTGGCATAAAATTAGAAAAAAATAGATTCATGGAGAGAATAGAAAGCCCAGATATATATGGGCAACTGATTTTCAACGGAAAAAAGGTAATATAATGGAGAAAATATTTTATGAAAAAAATGATGCCTAAGAACTTGGATATCCATATGATAAAAAAAAAAATCAACTGCAACACATACCTTTCACTGTGTACAATAAATTAACTCAAAATGAAGTAAACACTTTAATAAAAAATTGAAAGGATACACCTATTTTAGAAAATAGTTTGGCAGTTTCTTTCTTTTTCTTTCCCCCCACCCAGTTTGGCGGTTTCTTAAACAGTTAAACACACATCTACCATATGATCTAACCATTCCACTTCAAGTGTTCACCCAAGAGAAAGAAAGCATAGGTTACACAAAGAGTTTTGTAAGAATATTTATATCCGCTTTGTTTCTAATAACCAAAACCTGAAAACAACCCCCAAAAATCCATCAAGAAGTGAATGCATAATAGAAAACTATTCAGCAACAGCAAAATAAACTATTGAAATATGCTACAACATGGATGGATCTCAAAATAATTATGACGTATGGAAAAACCCAAGCCAAAGAAAGAACACCTAATTTATAGTACCATGTATTAAAAAAAAAAAAAAAAAAAAGTTTAGGAAGTGTAAACTTATGCATACTGATGGAAGCAGACCAGTGTTTGCTAAATTTGGTAGTGGATGGGGTACTGAGGTATAAGAGGGAGAGATTATGAAGGGCTAAAACGAAAATGTTCCAGGTAATGAAATCTATTCATTATCTTGATTGCAGTGATGGTTTCACGGGGATATATATGTACAAATTTTTAAAATTATGCATTTTACATATATGTATGTATTTTACTGTATGTTAATCGTATCTCAATAATGCTGTTTAAAAAAGGAAGTAAAACACATCAGACTCAGCAGAATATTCACTTGAAACACATACTTAGAAGTCTACACTACAATGGAGGAGATTCAACCATTCCTCCTCCCCATCTTTGACCTTTTTCTTCAGACTCAAATTCTAAGAAAGACATGTAGATACAGACACATGCATGCACAGAGAGAAAGAGAAACAGAGCGAGAAAGAGAGCGTACAGACACATGTACACAGACAGGGAGAAATGGACAGACATGGATAGACACAGAGAGATAGGTCCGCAGAAAGACAGACATATACACACAGACGCAGAGAGAGAGAGGAGGACAGAGGAAGAGACGACACAGAGAGACACAGAGAGACAAACACAGAGAGACAGAGAGACAGACACAGAGAGACAGACAGAGATAGACAGAGAGAGACAGAGACAGACACAGATAGAGACAGACACAGATAGAGACAGAGAGACAGAGACAGAGAGACAGAGAGAGACACAGATAGAGACAGAGAAACAGAGAGAGAGAGAGACGAAGACACAGACGGAGACAGACGGACAGAGATGGATGGAGAGACAGACACAGAGACGGACGGAGAGACACACACACAGACACACACACACACAGATACAGAGACATAGACACAGAGACGGGGTGGGGCACAGGGGGATGGGGAGTCAAAGGGACAGGACCGGGTTGGGGGGGGTAGGAGGGAGGGATTGTGCAGAGGTGTGGGAGGGAGGGACAGCAACAGAGAGTGAGGGAGGGGGGTGTGGGGGGATGGAGGGGCAGGGGGATAGGGGGAGGGATGGAAGGAGGGACAGAGAGACCTACACATAAGACACACGAAGAAAGAGACATGCACAGACACACATGCTCACACAGATGTGCACAGAGACAGTGACAGACATTTATATTCCTGACTTGCATCATTCACTTAGGAGATGGCACACTATTTTGGTTTGAAGACTCCATGCACAATGGATACAGATAATTTTTCCAAAAAAAGTTTGAAAAGAGGAATGAATTCCCAAACTGAATATAGTTTGTTTATAATATAGTTTGTTATATAAAGCAAGTATATTTATTCCAGTTAACATTCAATATTTATTGATTGCCTATCCACCCATGACAGGAAGGATACCACGGTTTGAGAATACACTGGTGGAAAGGCAGACAACCATCCTTCTTAGGAAGTGGTACAGTAGGGGAAATGTATATTAGAGACGTAATTTGAATACTCATATGGGTTCTTCTCCTCTAAGTGTCAGGCAGGGCCTGCCCAAATTCACAAAATCACCTCACATTTGTAGAACTTGGAGGGAAAGTTGCAAGGCCACAAAAATAGAAGCAGCATTGCAGGGGTGATGAATACCTGGCAGCAGGCGTTCAGCAAAGAAGTCTGGAGTAAAGCAAGTTCCATTAAATATAGTTAAAAACAGAGTGAGCGATTGCAAACCAAAAGTTTAAGTACTTTCTGCAAATAGTAAAATCAACCAACCATCCTTCCTACAAATAAAGAATAGCATAGCAGAGTGCAGGATCAGAAGCTGGGAAGGAAAGAAGCATTATCTGCAGCAGACCAGAATAGACTTCTAGAGATTTTACCAGTTCATTTAACAGGAAGAATTCTGTAAGAGGTCAGCACATAATATCTGTAGTAGGAAAACCTATACTGACAAACTTCTGTCACTATGGGTGACAATTTACCTAGAAGTTCAGTTCTTTCCTCATGTTCTGATCTATTTAATGTTGAGAATATTAGTAGCTGTCTTATGTGTATTATTAGGAATGCATGGCAGAATGTGCATAAAGCCCTTAATACTTTATTCAGTGAAAAGTAGAAATAGGTTAGAAATTGTCATTAGAACTTTATATCATCTATAGTTTGTTTATTCTTATTATATTTATATCAGCTAGATAGTAACTTACAGATCTTGATCTTTTTTCTTATATTCATAAAGTTTCTATTAAAGAAACTCTCCAGTTATGGTCACTGCTAGATCTCTATGCTATAAGCAGCATGAGGACAGACAGAATACCTCATTTACTCATTCCTCACTTTCTCCCCAGTACCCCAGGAAACTGTGTGGCACATATTTGTTGAATAACATGAATGCTTTGGGTGAATTCCATCTGAATATAGCAGTCAGGATTCCAGCGGTCAACTTCAAAAGATCAGTTATATAATAGTGGGGACAATATCACCTAGTTACCTGAACAATTCATTCCTAATTAAATTTAACAATGGGATCTAGGATCTCTAACATGTGCAATTCTATAAGCTTGAAGCTGCCCTTCCTGGCCTCAGATGTGATGTCATCCCATAGGCTTTAATAATGTGTTTTTGAAGAACAATTTTCTTCTTATATCTTGTCATTATAGATAGAAATGTATAATTATATGTGTATGTTTATGTATAGCAATACGTATAATATATATAAATTATATATATATCTTACAATGAGTCAGTAAAAAAATAAGCCCAAAATTCACCATTTTGCTTTACTTAAACCCTGGGAGATTCTCATGTGATACATGCAACAGATAACGAGACTGGGTCTTTGTGTGAACAAATGCAGCATAATATAGGATATGCTCCTTCAGAATGAGATGGTCTATCATTTATTCAATTTTTTAGCTTTATATTTTTGAAAATATTAATTACTTCTTAGAATCACATATACCAAGTTTATATATCTAATTATTGCATATTTTATTATTAGAAGTTTAAAATGTAATAACGCAAACAGTAAAGTCCTAGCTGGCTGGCAAACTTTTTTCCCTATAGTTTTTATGGAGGCCCCCCTCTCTAATCAGGATTTTGAGCCCTTCAATTGCTGAACTGGCAAACTGTTTGTAAGTTACATATGGTCCTAGCCGAAACTGCAGACTTTGCAAGACTTTTGAAGAATTTCAGAAATGGCACAAAAGAAAATATTAAGTGTATCCAGTAGTAAAGGTATGATGATGAAGACACATTCAATGGCAGAGTAAATTTGTTCAGAAAAAGAGCAGTGCAGGCAATCAAGATAACCAGTGTTACCACATTACCCGGAGAAAGGTATTGAAAATTCTGGCCTCCATCTTTGCTAGAGATAAACTCATCACTTCACAGCTCAAGCCATCCAATATAGAAAATGCTTGGTTCTTACTCTCTCACAAATGGGTGAAATAACAAACCAAGTAAAGGAAGGCTTTTTCAATGGCCAGAAAAGCCACCTTCTACCGTCCCTCACCCCCTCCTCACAGAAATCCTTCAAACCAGTCCACATACCGTATGAAATGAGATGCATTAAATTTATTTTACATGATCTCCATAATAGCTTTGGACCAACAACTTAGCAAACTAATCAAAGTAACTTCTGACTAGGAAGCGTTTCCTTCCATTTGGAATATTGCAGCCAAGGAATATTTTTGTAATATAGAAGGCAAATAATGTCATAAGAGAAGTGAATTGTAATTAAAACAGCATCCTGATGACGAAGAGGAAAGATGCATTCGTAACTTTGCCAGGGCCTATGCAGCAGGGGCCTTTTTGGAAGTTGGAAACAATTGGATTGGCCAGAGTTCATTTTGTTGTGCATGGAGCTTCCTGTTGGCTGGCCTGACATAGGATGTTATTAAGCAATTTGGGCTGGAGCATCATTATTCTCCATGAAGAATTTAAAGAAGATCTTGACTTGAGCCTATTGCAAGAGGAATCATGCTGGGCCATGCAGTATAAAAATATCATCAGTCTTGTGTCACTGGCACATTCAAACACCTAGTGGGATGAGCCAGGCACCAATGTTCAAGGTTTTATATAAGGTAACAGCTGCTTTGGTCAGACAGTTAATTAAATATGTTAATTTCCCATACAACCAACAGTAGCGACAACAGCTCAAAGAGGGATTTTATGACATTTCTGGGTTCCCTCCTATACCCAGGAGGATGGATTGTGCCCACAGCATCTCCCAGTCTCCTTTGTGCAGTAATGCTACTTTCCCCTTTGGAAACAGCCCTGTTCTATGACACTGCAAATATTGTACATGCTTTGGTACCACACTAACCATTGCCAATTGTCACCACTCCAGTCTTGAAAGGCTATTTGGGTCGGATCCCATGCTAGTGTTTGGTTAGTCAGTAAATATCACAAATCATGCTGAAGGTGGGGAATAGACTATTTCTCCATTTGTGTCATTCTGGCCTGGCATTTATATTTTATCCTTGTGGAACTGATAGAGCACAGATTATAAATCACATAAGAGTAATGTCTAGATGCCATCCAAGGTAGCGGGAAGCACCAAAAGATTGAGGAGATGGTGTTAGGAGTTAACTATGTGCAGTGCCCAAGACTG
The DNA here is from genome assembly GCF_011800145.1 of Mirounga leonina. Lineage (NCBI taxonomy): Eukaryota > Metazoa > Chordata > Mammalia > Carnivora > Phocidae > Mirounga > Mirounga leonina. The sequence continues at coordinate 82,853,985 of NW_023270377.1, read as the reverse complement.
AGAGTATATTGTTTGAACATAATATGCAAATGTGCTTCTAGCAGTATGTGGCACTATGAAAGGAAAGAAAGGTCTCAATTTATGAAAAGAAGTAATCATAATATCTAAGAGTTATAAATGGAGCAGTGACATGGAGCTATGGAACTATCATATTTTTGAGTCATACATGAATCTTGGAAGATTGCTAGGGAGATGGCATTCTCATTGTGACAATGATACTGTTTTTATGCACCTAAATGAAAGGTTCAGAGAAACACTACTGAAGAGCAACTGGAGCAGATAAGGCTTTGGGTGATCAGCATTTGGGTAGAAATACTTATCAACCTCCAGGTTTCTCAAGGAACTTCAAAATACTCATGGTTGTTGATTAGGGAGACAGAATACTTATATTCTCAGGCCTAATGTTACTTTTTTGGGAGGCATGATTTTTGCAAGCACAAGTATTGTCCATATTGTTTAAAAAGATCTACATATATCATTAAATCTGAATGTAAAGTGATAAGGTAGGAAAGGTTAACAAACCAGGATTTCTGTTATAGTTGCGAGCCTGTCTCTTTGTTCTGATTTGTAAAATAAGGGGCGTGAGAAAATAAACTTTGAGACCACATCCTGGTCTAATTTTCTATTTTAGAAAATGTAATAACATCAAAACTTTTTGACCTATCTCCTATCAGCTGGTGACTTTGAGCAATTTAACTACCTGAGTCTCCAAAATTCTGTGTACCTAAGGACATAATATATGTGTATATGATTAGTGAATCACAATATGCTATAAAATATTGGTTATAATGAGATTCATTTTAAATGTATAGTTTTTTTTCCATACAAATACAATTTTGTTTCAAAATCTCAAAATAATGTTATTGGTATAATTTAACCCAAGCCCAAAGGCCTGAGAACCAGAAGCTCTGATGTCCAAGGTCAGGAAAAGATGGACATTCTAGCTGAAGACAGGGAAAATTTGCCTTTCACTCTGTTGTTCTATTTGAGCACCCCAGTAGATTAGATGTGCCTGTCCACGTAGGTGGGGAAGACCACTTTACTCTGTCTACTGAATCAAATGCCAATCTCTTCCAGAAACACCCACACAGACACACCCAGAAATAATGTTTTGCCACCTATCTGGGCATCCTTTGGCCCGTTCAAGTAAACACAAAATTAGTCATTGCAAGTGACTATTCACCTCTCTTCCTTTTCCTAAGGTCATCAAGTGGATCAGTGAGAATTCAAGTAGGAGAGAGCATAATCAACAACACAGGGTTAAGGAGACCTTCCAGGGCACATGAGCAGAGAAAAGTCCAACACCTATCTGTTTAATCTGATTTCAAATCTTTAGGTCCAGTGTAGGTTTCTCCTGAGGGAACAAGTGTGTTATAGTCCTAGATTTGAACTATGAACTGCAGAATATATATCTTTCTGGTTGGGAGAGTGAGAAAGGAATGATTCTTAAAACTATATAAATCATAATCTTAAAGTCCATTTTCAGCATATTAAATATATAGCTTATAAACTATTGGGAAAAACAGCGATGATTGATATAAAACTACTTTTTCCTGAATGGGCAGCTGGAGGATGGGAGGGCATGCAGCTAGCAGTTTCCCAGCCTATGTGGGTGTATTAGTCAAGGGTCTCCAGAGAAACCCAATCAATAGGTTTTATATATATTTAAAATAAAGTTATTATAAGGCATCGGGTCATATAATTATAGAGACTGGGAAGTCCCATGACTTGCTTACTGTCTACAAACTGGAGACCCAGGAAAGCTGGTATAGTTCAAAGGCCCGAGAACCAGAGAGCCAATGGTACAGATGTCAGTCCAGGTCTGAAAGCCTAAGACCAAGGGCACCAAGAACAGAAGTTCAGTGTCTGAGCTCATTAGTCAGGCAGGGGTAATTCAAACTTCATCTGTATTTCTAGTCTATTCAGGCACTTAACAGATTGCACGATACCCACCTTAGTTGGGGAGAACCATCTGCTTTACTCAGTCCACCAATTCAAGTGTTAATCTCTTCCAGAACCACCCTAAGAGGCAGAGATATTTAACCAAGTATCTGGGCATCCCTTAGCCCAGTCAAGTTGACAATAAAATTAACCATCAGAGTTGGGCATATGGATCCAAGGCATGATGATCCAACAAAGCAAAGTATGGGATTTCTAGGTCAGTACCAAGGTAACCCATGCAAACATACCAAAGGAAATGATGATTAAAAAGTGGCAAAAATTCTACAACTGCCAAAGCAGGAGATTTCGGTTCATGAGTAAGAATTTGTACAGAGTTGAGATGTTTCCTCAGGCTTTTTTGTAGTGACTGCTTCAAGTGTAGCTCTCCAAGAAGAGGGTTGAAAGAGCAGATTCACTCTTGTGTGTTCACTAACAATGTTTCATGATCCATTCACCTCATTTGCAGTTTGAGATATTGTTAGGAAAATGTCACAGAAATCTTCCTTGCTTTGTATCTACATAGCACTCTATCTCAAAGAATTGAAATTAACATAACACTTATTTGGAATAGGTTTAGAGTAAGTAAGGTTGGAATTAAATTTCAGTCATTTCCCTATCCCTTCCTCCACCTTTTCTTTTTAAATCTGCTTTCAGCACAATTTTTTTTTTTTTTAAGTTAATATGTACCTGGCACTGGTCTAAATACTTTAGATATGTTATCTCTGACAAACTTTATGCCAGTTTTATAAGGAAAGTAACTTTCCTTACAGGGAAAGGATATTTCAGTGATGAAGAACCTAGATGTGCAGGTTTAAAGTAACTTGTCCAAGGTCTCTTAGCCAGGGAGTGACTTAAGATTCCAATGTAAGATTATTTGGCTTCTTAACCAATGTTCATAACATTCCACCTCCCAACTTCCAAAGGCTAAAGCTAGAGAACTCAGCAAGGGGTACATGGTAGAAAGTAAATCAAATAAAATTATAACTAAATTAGAATGGAGCTTTAGGTATAATTAATCCAACAGCCTCATACTATTCTTGTGGAGGAGGGGAAATAAAGGTTATGGGTCTTGGAGAACAAGCAAACCAAAGGGGGAAATGGACTTGGAGAGAGGTCTCTGGTGAGTAGTTAAAGAGCTTGGTCTTTCATCACAAGTTAAAGTTCATCACAGTTAAAAAAAACTGATTAGTTATATTCAAATATAAAGTAGAATCACTGTTTTTCCATTTATAGAGTATTTTTTTTTTAAGATTTTATTTATTTATTTGACAGAGAGAGAGAGAGCACAAGCAGGGAGAACAGCAGGCAGAGGGAGAAGCAGGCTCCCCACTGAGCAGGGAGCCTGACGTGGGGCTCGATCCCAGGACCCTGGGATCATGATCTGAGCAGAAAGCAGATGCTTAACCAACTGAGCCACCCAGGTGCTCCAATTTATAGAGTATTTTAAAATAGGTTCCTTTATTTGATCTGATCCCTACAGAAACACTATTATATATTGAGGGTGATTTTTTTTTTTTTTTTAAGATTTCATTTATTTGATGGCGGGGGCGGGGGCAGAGAGAGAGAGAGAGAGAGAGAGAGAGAGAGAGAGAGGGAGAAGCAGACTCCCCACTGAGCAGGGAGCCTGACACAGGACTCAATCTCAGAACCCTAGGATCATGACCTGAGCCGAAGGCAGATGCTTAACCGACTGAGCCACCCAGGCGCCCCAAGGGTGATGTTATAATCTCAAGTTGATGGATAAAAACCTAAGATTTTAACTACAAAATTATCTCGAAATGGCTTAACTAGCATATCTAAACACAAATGTTTATTGGTTTTTTGATTTGCTTCTAACTGTAAGTACAATGTTCTTCCTAACCACATTATCACTTTTGAGATAACACCAGGTTACCAAGTGCATATGTAACAAATACTAAAAAAGTCTGATACAGGGGCGCCTGGGTGGCTCAGTTGGTTAAGCGACTGCCTTCGGCTCAGGTCATGATCCTGGAGTCCCGGGATCGAGTCCCGCATCGGGCTCCCTGCTCGGCAGGGAGCCTGCTTCTCCCTCTGACCCTCCTCCCTCTCATGCTCTCTGTATCTCATTCTCTCTGTCTCAAATAAATAAATTAAAAAAAAAAGTTTGATACATTTATGATTACCTTAAAAGTGTTGAACTCAAATCAGAAACAAAGGAAATGAATTGCAATACAAATAAATATAAAAGCCACATATAGATTTAAAAAGAGGCATTGTACTGAATTGAGGGAATTTCCTTGTCACAAGCTTTCTGTGGATCAACAGTGAATACAATTTTTCAGAAATTGTTAATGAAAGCAAGGCAGAATTCGGAGAAATACATGTTCTGGAGAATGGGAGTGACAACTTTGTGTTCTCCACATTGATCAGAACACAACTAGAGTTTTGGGTTCAGTAATTGGTAGGACATTTAAGAGCACTGCTGGCAAGCAGCAATCCAGAGGAGGTGACTGAATGGTGAGGTGGTCAGGGAACAGATGGCTCTCTTGGGTGGAGCAACTCAGGGCATTGCCCTGCGCAACAGGTAGAGTTCTAAAGGATCCCCAAACTAGCATTTTGTTTAATCCTTATAACAATCTTATTTTAAGAGGAACTAGACCTTTCTTCCCATTTCACAGATGAGGAAAGTGAAAAGTGACAATTTCAATTATCAGAGTAATAAGCTAGAAAACAGTTCTTTTGCCATGAAAGAATTTAAGGATGCAATAGTAAAAGTATGCCATTATGCTAGAGAAATCCCAACATCACCTAGGTCCTATATTTACTTGTCCTGATGTTCTCTTATTACCCCTCTGCCTCTTGGGTCTCAAAATTCAACTGAAGTTAAAGAAGTTTATTTACCTTTGTTAGCATAATAATAGTGATATTAATAGAACTATAAAATATGTAATGTATATAATGTATTATATAAAATATAGACAACTATAAATTTAAATTGTGCTCCCAACCTAACCATTTTGTAGGTCATAAAATTTTAGAAACCTCTATTTCAACACTTTCATAAAGTGTTTTTCTATTTCATTACTTGAAATAACTGAATCCTTTCTTAACTATTACTGTTTCCATTTTTTTTAACTTGATTAATTTTTTAAAAAATTCTACTATTAGGGGGCACCTGGGTGGCTCAGTTACATGTCTGACTCGGTTTCAGCTCAGGTCATGATCTCAGGGTCCTGAGATCAAGCCCCGCATCAGGCTCCACACTCAGTGTGGAGTCTGCTAGTACCTCTATCCCCGTCCCTCCCCCTGAGGTCTCTCACTCTCTCAAATAAAAAATGTTAAAAAAAAAAAAAAAACTGAACTATTAAGTAAACAAAAATAAATTTAAAAAGAAAGATTTTTATCACTGCTCTGACACCAATTCTCTGACACCAATTAGGGGTTCTGCAATTTAATTCAGTTCTGAACTAACCATTTGTGCCTGATTCCACAAGTTAAAGGCAAAGCTCTCCACAAGACTGTCCTCAGTTTAGATGCCACAGCAAGTCTTAGGTACCACTTGTACTCCTGATTGACAAGCTATAAATTGTGTTCCTACAATCCCCTCTAGTTAGATAACTTTCCAGAACTCACTGAAAGCATTATACTTATGATTACAGTTTTATTATAAAAGATACAGATCAGGAACAACCAAATGGAGAGATGCATAGGGCAAGGTCTTAGGTGGGGGAGCTCCTAAAGCAGGGTTTCTATGCCCTCGTCTTGTAGAATCCAGGCACATCACATTTCCAAGCACGTCAATGTGTTTACCAACCCGGAATCTCCACCAGGTTCGTGGTCCAGAGTTTTCACTGGTTTCCTTACTTAGGCATAATTAAATCATTGGCCATGTGACTGAACTCAATCTCCAGCCTTCCTTCTCTCTCCATCTGAAAGCAAGGCTGGTTGAATGGTCCAACCTTCTAAGCACAAGGCTGGTCTTTTTGGTGAAAGGCTTTTATCCTGAAACTATCCTGAGGCCCCCAGGAGTCACTACATTAGCATAACAAAGACACTTTTATGACTCAAGAAATTCCAAGGATTTTTGAAGGTTTGTTCCAGGGACCAGGGACAAAGACAAGATATATTCTATCTTATCTATCCATCAGGGGTCTGTCAATAATTTAAGCACTTTAATGTCATTTACTATAAAAATAGCTGATCCTTTTTTATAGAACCATATTTAAACTTCAAGAAAATATTTAGTAGATTTAGATTAGTTATTATCAAATGCAGGAAAATTCTAGTTGAAAACATTTTGCCCCTTTGCTGATCATCAATGAAGAAATTAAGGAATGGCTATTATTGATTAGGCATCCTCAGGATGATTCTGAGGACTCCGCATGCCTTGCATCCCTTAGAAGTTGTTATCCTAAGTTCAGGACTGACTGGTCACATTGGAGTGAATCTAAGTTGCATGACTAGAAGGAATTTGGAATTTCTTTCCCAACTTTATTGCAAAGAAGTGGTGGCTTTAAGCTTTTTCTTTACTAAAAAGCATTTTACTGTGATATTTTAATTAAGTAGCTTTGTTTAGCCAACAACTCAATCTGATGCTTTTCATGGGGATTCTTTTTTGGGTCTAAATAGATCTCTAGGAGAAAAGGTGTATTATCATTTATGTCAGAAAGTGACATGATCTTCGTACTTGTTAATCCATAAATAAGGATATGTCTATCACAGGCAGAGAAAATGAAGGGGTGGGGAGAGAAACAATGCATAGCAGCAGGGTTTCTGTGTGTGTCTAGCAGAGCATGAGAAAATGAGGATGATGCTGATTTAGCTTTCATTCTATTCATCACTGAAGTTGTGAAGCTAATATTATGCATAGATACTGTCGTTCCTTTAAGTCAATATAATGCATATGCACTTTAGAAGGCTTATGGGTTTACCAAGGTTTTGTGGCAACACTTATAGGAACTTTAGAACAATTCTGACTTCTAAAGGGAATGACGTCCCTGAAAATACTGCTACATGGGATGGAGACTAAAGGCACACCCTAGTTTTGACGCAAATGCTGGAATGGCAGGTAGGGAGAGGAGGATTACCGTTGTCTGCTCCTAGTCCCTGAAATGGCATCTCTTAGATAAACCACCCCGCCAGGGGAGAAACGACTATCTAGTATTTTGACAAGGAAGAGTTTATAAACACTAGACAAAACTTGGACCTTCGGCCAAGGAGGGATTATGAGAGGGGGTGGGGACAAAGAGTCAAACCAAGAATGTCTGGGATGAAAAGAAACCAGTGCTAAGCCACATGGCCAAAGAATCGAATGATCAGTTTTAGCTGCAGAGAAGGCTGAGTAGCAGGTTAGGGCATCTTTTACTTATTTCTGCTATCATAAAAAAATTGAATTTCTAATAAAAATCATTTGGAATAATCTCTAAATTGAGACACTGAAGAAGAATGAGACTTAAAAGGTCTATCTTTGTATCTTGGGAATAAAAACTGTTCAGAAGCACAGAATTGCCATGAGTGATTTCAGCTACCCATCTTGCTGTAGAATTTCTGTAGCTGTTGCTCATTAGGAGGGAAGAAGAGGAAGGCAGGGCTCTGAGAGGGTCCTGTGTGAGCCTCAAGTAGGCTACAAAGGGGCAAAGCTACCTTGGCAACACTTGCAGTATCTTAGATTGACAAGTTCTCATTTCATTTTGCTGCATATCCTTCTGTGTCGCCTAGCTACTGTAAAGGATTCATTATTCATTAAATAAGTGATGAATATATACAAAAATTGCAGCCACATGGGCTGCACAAATGCATTTTCATATTATTAACATGTTGCCAACTTGCAACTCTTCGAAGTCTAGTAAATGTTTTGACAAGAGGAGACAGTAAGGACAAATAAGAAGTAGCGGTCTTGAAGAAATTCAGCCCCACTTCTAACAGCTTTAAAGTCTTAAGAGTGTTTTCACTGGGGCAGTACCAGATAAATTGCTCTTATATGTGCATGCAAGAGGCTGAAATTCCTTTGAAAGTTTATAATTTCTCATGGGAAAACACAACATAAAAGTTACTTTTACTCATAGAAAAACAAAACCATATTTTCCTGTCAACCTTTGCTGTTGGGAATTTCAAACTTTTTACATTTTTTTCCTGTGATTCTTAGCTGGCCCAAGGGACAGGCGTTTACAACATAATTTACTTTCAACGTGTCTCTGTAAATCATTGTAATACTCTCTATTGCTTGTGGAGAGGGGGGTGGGAAAAAAAAACTCCCAATGGGGCTTCCTGTCCCACTTTCCCTAGACTCCAACCGCCCGAACACAAACAGAAACTTTCCCTTTTAATGTCCAGCCTCAAAGACAAATCCACACAAAGGAAACATCATACAATGAGTACAGGTAAAGACAGAACCACGGGCAGACTTCCAGGGAAAGATTATATCCCAAGATTAATTAGGAGAGGGGAGACTTGCCCTTGGTGATGTGGAAATTGTAGAAATGCTCAAGTCATTTTAGAGTAGGTGGGTTGCCCTCAGCCAAATGACTTAAAATCTTTTTTCATAAAATCCTAAGGACCTGTAGCATACTTTTGCCAAGCTATTAATATCAAGGGTCATTCAGTTTTACATGAGAATTTGATGACTTATACACTGGTTGAACCTTCACCTTTTACAACCTTAATGGGAATTTATTAGCTATTTCACAGTGTGTAAATTTGAATCTAGGTCAGATGAGGAAGAAAAATAGGGCATACCCAGGCCTAAAGAGTAACCTGAAAAATAATATATCAGAGCAAAAAAAGATAAGGTGCAAAATTAAACAGATGATTAAAAGTGTCTTAAGCAAGTGGAGATTTGAAGACAGAACCTAATAAATTAGGACTCTATATAGACCATTTGAGCCAAATTCACGTGACTAAGTGAGCTTGATTCCTACACAAGCGCTGCAGATGAAGGAGTTAAAATATCAAATTAACCTGCTTCTGCTAACTGTCCCTAACAGGAAATGTAACCCAGGTGGGTTTGATATTCACAAGATTAAAGCGTATGTCTACCATCAAATGGTCACCACATTAAAGCTGTTTTAATGAGGACTTGGAAAGATAATGAATGAATGTCGCTAATTCACTACAGAGAAGACAGCCTGACCTCCTCCTGACCTCTCTGCCGCCAGGTATCTTAAACAACATATTAGTTCTGCTTAAAGCCAAAATGGGATGGTCCGTAAGATAAAAACAAGCCAAATGCTTACGAGAATGACTTTTGCTGGTGTTAAAGCCAGAAAAAAAATTTCTCCCTGGAGTCCTTATAAAAAGAACACTGTGAAAAAAAAAGAAAAAAAAAAAGAACACTGTGTAACAGGATGAAAATCATCCTCACTGACACCTTTATCTCAGAGCCCTCAGCTACATCAGGCTGTTTCCTCCAGTGCCCCTCAACACTGTCCAGTGACACCATGCCAGGAAAATACCACTAGGTAAAGGCATGGGCGGAGAACTATTATTTAAGGATATAACTCTCTGCTGGTTTAACCTAATCCTGAGTAAATTTTAGAGGATTTAGAGAGACTGCTTATCTCTCAGGTAAGCCTTCATAAATATCAAGCATTTGATAGATTTACAACAGCAGTGTATTAGAGATTGTATTTGCTAGAAAATACTCCGGGCTCAGCCAATTTATTGTAATTCCCCTTGTTTTTCCAGGCAGCAAGAGTAGGGGGTAGGTCTTTGTGGGAACTGAGGACCTAGTGACAGTTTTTCCCAAAGAAAAGACAACTTGTCTTCTGCTAAGAGATGAACCAAAGAAGTGGCTACGGGGCGCCGGGGTGGCTCAGTCGGTTAGGCATCTGCCTTGGCTCGAGTCATGATTCTGAGGTCCTGGGATGGAGTCCCATGTCGGGCTCCCTGCCCAGCGGGGAGCCTGCTTCTCCCTCTCCTCCCTGCTTGTGCTCTATCTCTGCCTGTCTCTCTCCCTCAAGTAAATAAAATCTTAAAAAGGAGTAGCTATGGTTAGAGATGGGAGACAGGAAAGACTCTAGTACCTATTTTGGTCATTGAATACAAGAACTGTCAAATAAGGTAAAATGAATACAAGTGAGAATTCACTTTAAGACTTCAATAACAACGATACAGTAAGTAAGTACATTACAGTGGTTTCAGATTTTTTTCTGGAGGAGAAGAAACATGTTGGATGGAACTGGAGTTTACATGGGACTTGCATTGGAATATTTTCTCCTAAATAAGATTATCAGGAAAGTCTACAGATGTATTAAACGAATACTGTGGTTTGTCTATATGCACACAGCCCCGGCTTTTTTAAGGATATCTTTAGTTTAAAATACTGAAGAAAATTTAAGCAAGAGGGGAAAATCCTCAAAATTATTTTCCAGGCCAGATTTATTTTGGCAGTCACATTCAGGAAACTATGTAGTGTACCAAGTTTTGAGTATTGTATTTGGACACTAATCCATAACTGTAGTCATCAGTTTACTGACAACCATCTGCTTGGACACTACTCCCACATTTTAATAAGTAACGTTAAATTAAAATGGCAACAGACAATTTTGGCAGCAGAAGTAAAAGTGGTAATAGCACCCTTGAACCCATACGAAGAATCAGGAGTCAAACAGCAATACTATTCATAATTATGCAAACATGTTTAGGTAAAGAGTACTATCTTTTTCCATTACAACCATGATTCTTAAAAGAATGATCTGTGTTCATCTTTGCTTCTTTATCTGTCACTTTACCACCTACAGAAACCTTGTTTTGCCAGTGCATTCCATTGATGAGTTCCGGCTGTCAACTCAAACTAAATTTTCTGTCATTATCTTACTTTCCCTTAGCCATTCGATGTTATGGAGACAAAAATATGGCTTAATAAATGTTGGACACCCTCTACGCTCTGGCCTTTTCTTAGTCCAGCTACCATATACATCTCAATGACTCCCCAATACCCACATTTAGCCTAGACCTCTTATAGGAAGTATACACCTACATAATCAATGACCCACAAGGCATTTCCTTATAAATGTTTCACAGATATAGTCTAATAAAAACATTCAAAACCAAACATATTTCTATCCATACCACCCACCCCTACACAACATTCACCAAACCTGTCCTTCTATTTAGTTTTGTCAGAATCTCAGGAAAAAGAACCACCATCTACCCCATTACCCATGCCAAAAACCTAGAGTCCCTGTTGATTTCGTCTCCTTTCTTTTTCATAAAACAATTAGTCACAATGCCCTGCATGTTCGTTAGGTTATAAGTGATTGAGAATACAATATAAATTTGCTTAAAAAAGGGGCACCTGGTGGCTTAGCCGGTTGAGCGTCTGCCTTCGGCTCGGGTCATGGTCCCGGGGTCCTGGGATTGAGTCCTGCATCCGGCTCCCTGCTCAGCAGGGAGTCTGCTTCTCCCTCTCCCTCTACCCTTCCCCCCTGCTCCTGCTCTCTCTCACGCTCTCTCTCTCTCTCAAATAAACAAAATCCTTAAAAAAATAAAAACTTAAAAAATAAATTTGCTTAAAAAAATGAAAAGAATAAAAATATTGGCTCATTTACCTGAAAAGTTCAGTCCTAATCGGCTCTATGGCTGAAATTCCTGGGCCTTCTTAAGAGTCTTTCCAACTCTTAGAGGTTTACTTGTCTATTGTTTCCATTGCCGGTAGGCTCACCAATTAGAGGGGCCAAATCTAGACTCTAAACTCCTAGCCCATTCTCTCAACCATTCCAGCTAAAAAACAGTGTCCCTTCCTCAAAGTTTCAAACAAAAAAGTCAGGGAATTTAATCTTACGGTCTCTCTTTGGATTGAATTGGAGGAAGTGCTTATCTCTGATCCAAACAGCATGGGTGGGAGGAGGCAGAACCTGATTGGTGGTCTGAATTATACAGCCACACCTGGAACAGGGGTGAGGTCAGAACCACTTAAGGCACAAGAATGAGAACTGTGAAGTAGTAATAGCACAAAAATTAGGGTGCTTTACCAACAGAGGGAAGTGGGTGCTAGCAGAATATTCCAAGAATATGCATTTTCCTTCTTTTTTTCCTAAACATGAGCAAAATATAGAAAAAATAAAAATAAAAGTGTGAATGTGTTAAACTTTAACCTTGATATAGTGTTAACGGTAACAGTAGGACTCTGTGAAAAGCAGGCATATTTTGGACATCATCTGAGTTCCCTTGGAAAGCTTCTGTCTGTATTTATCTCCTGAGCATGCAGCAATTTTTATGTATAGCAAGGCTTAATGGTTTTACTCTTTTGAAGTGAATTATGGATTTTAAAAATAGATAATTAATTTAGATTTTCCTGGCTTAAATAGTAGAATAGTAGTTCACTCGAGAGAGACTGTAGTAAGAGGAAAAGGTGGGTTTTTTTTTTTTTTTTTTTTAGCTTGAAGAAAAAAACTCAGGAAAGACTTAAATCATGGACATTAAGCACATAAAGATTTTTCATACTAATTTTACTCACCAGCTGTTCCTTTCCACTGCAAACTAAACAAAGAGGAAAGCTTAATTTCCAGAAGGAGGATTTAGATTAGGCACAGGGAGTCTGATGTTGCCGTGCATACTGAATGTACCTGTAGGAGAGCAGACCCTCAGGTAGCTGTGACATGGAGTCCGCTTGGCTTGCTGCACTAGCATAATGATGGCTTCTCGCCCCACGCTCCTCTCCATCCTTTCTGATTAAGGAGGTAGGAAAAGCTCAAGTCGGGTGCTAAAATGCAGTCACCGGGGGAAGGAGGTTATGCCCCTCTCTTCTACATTTCTATTAAGCTGTGAAAGATGCTATCTGCCCAGATTGGGTTGTACCAGAACATTCTCAAAATCCAGAAACTGAAGGGTTTTGTTAACCCCCACAGGGTTAGGCCCCACTGGCAGAATCTGAGTCAGTCAGTCTAGGGTGGGCTTGGGAATTTTTATTTCTAAAAAGTTTCCAGGTGATACTGAAGCTGCTGCCCCAGGCATCACACTTTGAAAATTACTAGCTTCAACATCGCCCTGTGGTGGCAAAAAAAAAAAAAAAAAAAAAGGGTTGGGGGGGAGAGCGAGAGAGACTTGGGGATTCTTTTAAAATTAGATGACTTTGAAATACAAGTGCCCAGGTAGTTCCCTATACTTAATGAATTAATTGTAAGCCTCTATAAGCAGTATTTTCTTAGAATATTTTTTTTTAATTAAATTGAGTTCATATAGAAGAGTTTTCTCAATATTTCTTCGCTTTAGGGCACTGGAAATCTTCTAGAGAAATCTAGCTTATGGTTTTTCCACAGTACTGAGTATTTTTCTATTTCTGAGCTACACTCTTCCCCTGACAAGTCACCAGCCAACATACTTGCCATCGTCACCTGAGAAACATCAGAATTCCAGAGAATAAGGCCTGGGTATTTATATTTTTACAAGACCTCACACCCAGGGAAAATGAAATATGCAACTGGCCTAGTGTCTCTCCAGTGGGTCCTTGTGGCTCAGTGTAATGTATCCAGCAGCAGTGTTGTACATAGATTCAAAAGTCCTACATCTCAAGCAGTTTAGATGGAAGTGGAGATGAAGTACCTTGGAAAGCTCTAAGTTCTCTGAAAAGTGGTTCTAGTTATAAAGAAGACACTGCAGTCAAAAAATCATACAGGGAACCCAGGGGTGCCTGGGTGGCTCAGTGGGTTGAATGCCGGACTCTTGGTTTTGAATCAGGTCATGAGATCTCAAGATGGTGAGATCGAGCCCTGCCTCAAGCTCCCTGGTGGGTTCTACCCTCAGCAGGGAGTCTGCTTAAGATTCTCCCCCTCCCTCTCCCTCTACCCCTCCCCCTGCCTTCTCTCTCTCTCTCACTCGCTCACTCTCAAATAAATAAATAAATGAATAAATCTTTTAAAAAATCCTTTTTAAAAAAAATCATACAGGGAATCTGAATATAATCGTTTCATGACTTGTGAGCATGGGATAAAAGCAGTATTTCTAAACGGGCATTTGATAGAAAAGGTGATTTTATTAAATATGCATGAACATTAAATAAATATATTTATAAATAAATATATTCAAATAATAAATAAATTAGATCTCACAATGAGAAAAACAATTCTCTAAGTGAACTCTCTTTTTCTCTTGAATGAACTGGCTCCTTGGTTAGCTTGAGTAGTTCGCTTGAGAACTTGTGAACTACTCAAGATAGGTCCAAAGTTGCAAGGCATGTAACCGTAGTATAAGTTCCCATTGGGTTTGAGAAAAAGTGAGAATCCTCCTGCTTTAAGTGGGTAAAATTCTTCCCTTACTCTTTTTTGTTTGATGTACAGCAGTTAGACTTTTGTCAAAGATGCAGACAAGAGATCTTTGAATGATCTAACCCACTGTTTTCTTGTCCTCACATCCCTCAACCTTGGAGGTCCCAGGCCTCATTTTAGATAACATTTTAGTGTTAACAGAGAAGGCTCCCATCAGTTTGGAATGAGCTTATTCAAACTGGCAAAAAATGATGTCCCACTGCCCACTTTATGGATGAGGAAATTAAGGCTCTGAGAAAACTCACGGAGATAATGCATGCAGAGCACTCACTTCAGGGTCCGGCACATGGTAAACTGCTAGCACACCTAAGGCACAGTACCTCTTCGGGAATGCATACATATTGGACGTGCAAACATCCATGGTGGTCCGGTCTATGACGAGTAGGTGCAAAAGCAACAGAACAGAGAGATGAGAGTAGCCAACTCAGTGTAGAGAGGCTACAGTGAGGGTCTCAGAAGATAGGTCCCTTGAAGCCTATGTGGGAGTTAGCACCATGGTCCAAACACCTGCATTTATTGAATGGATACGTAAGAATGTAGACGATTTCACCATGAAATTCAGGTAAAATAAGACCTCATTCTGATGCAATGTAAATAGGTTTGATCAGAACTCCTTTTTTTTTTCCTCTTTGATTGAATTATAATGTGCATTCAGTGGTTCTCAAAGCTGTTCATCCATGACAATAATAGAGGAGTTGCTAATAAACACAAACACTAGATACTTTGGAAGTTCCAATTCCATTTCATAGATAGGAAAGAGAGTGGGGTAGGGTAGCAAAGGGCTCTACGCTTTTAAAAAGCTCCCAGGTGCTTCTGGTTATTAGTAAGGTCTGGAAACCACTGGTTTAGTACAGCTGTTCTCCTCACTGACTGAACACTGGAGTCACCTGAGGCCCTTTTAAAACTATCCAAGCCTGAGCCCTGCCCTAGTTATCTGTATTTTATTTAATTTATTTTTTTAAGATTTTATTTATTCATTTGAGACACAGAGATAGAGAGAACATGAGCAGGGGGAGAGGCAGAGGGAGAGGGAGAAGCAGGCTCCCCACTGAGCAGGGAGCCCGACTCGGGGCTCGATCCTAGGACCCTGGGATCATGACCTGAGCCGAAGGCAGATGCCTAATGAACTTAGCCACCCAGACGCCCCCTGTATCTTATTTACCAATAAGTAATTACCATAGTAAATACCAATTACAATAGGTAATTGTAACGTGCAGCCAAGGTTGAGGCCCACTAATTGAAGCAGATGAGTGTATTGCACTTAGCAAAAGGAGGGTGGGTGGGCAGACGGAGGGAATAATAATAATAAAAAAAAAAATGTTAGACATAACAAGGCACTGTTATGGAGGTTTAATTATGAATTATAAGTACTTTGAATCCACTTTTGTTATTATTGTTTTACCCCCTTCTCAACTCCCAAATCTTGTAAAGACATAGGGGAAGGTAGATACTTGTTCTGATGCTAGTTTCCAGGATGCATTTCAGCCTGAAATGTTTCTTTCAGTAAGTGCAGTTAGCTTGCACTGAAAAAAAAAAAAAAAAAAAAAGTGAAGAAACGGGCGCCTGGGTGGCTCAGTTGGTTAAGCGACTGCCTTCAGCTCAGGTCATGATCCCAGAGTCCTGGGATCGAGTCCCGCACCAGGCTCCCTGCTCTGCGGGGAGCCTGCTTCTCCCTCTCCCACTCCCCCTGCTTGTGTTCCCTCTCTCGCTGTGTCTCTCTCTGTCAAATAAATAAATAAAATCTTAAAAAAAAAAAAAAAAGTGAAGAAACATTCTTCATAGTATCCCATTCTAAAATGAAGTGGAGTCTCTGTCCTTTGATAAGAAATAGTATAGTTTACCAAGCCCTTTTGCCTTATAAATTGCAGTGTGTGGGTAATCCTGGTTTTCATTGTGTTCAAAAACATGTTTGGGGGAAAATATCCTAAAATTTCAGAATTCTTTTTTTGAATGTGATGTGTCAAATTAATTTTAAAAGGAAAGAAAAAAACAGCTAAGGTGAGAGATAAATCAAGCAATCATTATTCTCTCAGTTGTAAGTTTTGAAACTCAAGGGGACAGAACATTTACAAGGGATCATAATTCACTTATGGCAGATGTTTCTATTTTAACTACATATACACAACCATTAAGAGCAGGCCTTCACATTAGGTGGGTCCTTGATGAGTCCTCATTTTGGCTGTTCTCACGAAGGACGATCATTCTAATGCTTTCCTTCAGTGTCTGTTTAGCACATTGAAACCCTTGAAGCCTTTGGATAAGAAGAAATTAGATATTCTATGTAAGATTGTTAAGATCAAGTTTGAATTAACTTTGTGGTTCAAATGCTATCATGAAACAAAAATGTGAAGCTATTTTCAAAAAGGTATATCTTCTGTAATTCTGGAGAGTTGGATAAACCATTAAGTAGATATAAGCGATAGAATGACTAAGTTTTAATATTTATGGTGTAGGGAGGTTTGTGACAATATTTACAAGGTGAATAATATATTTAAGATTAGTTAATGCTAAACATAATGCCATTAATCTCTCATCAAATTAGTATAATTCTTTTTTCCTTTTTTTGGAAAATAATTTCCAGTAGTTTGTCCCTGGCGGTTAGCTGACAGAGCTTTAGAGAACCACTGATTGTGTGCATGTGTGTGTGTGAATTATCCATATATTTATATATACAAGGCATTTTGTCTTTCCTCTA
Organism: Mirounga leonina; assembly: GCF_011800145.1. NCBI lineage: Eukaryota > Metazoa > Chordata > Mammalia > Carnivora > Phocidae > Mirounga > Mirounga leonina. Next base: position 82,837,125 of record NW_023270377.1, on the reverse strand, counting down.
CACGTTCTTTCTCCTTATCTTACTGTGTTTTGTATAATGTGAGTGTCTGTCAGTGCGACAGCACTATTTTAATCCAACTAAAATCTCAGGTAGAATGACATTCTTTTGGTTCCCATCTGAACTTGATTTTGATGTTTCTGCTTAATGAGCATCCACTTTTTAAGTTTTAAAGCAAGGAAATACTCTTGTGTGTATTCTGCATTAAAGGCCAAACATTTTTTACATAGGTCATGGACTAAACCCGTGTTTAGGCCATTAGTTACCAAGCAATCATGTTTATACCGTATATCATTCATTTATAATATATGAATGTTCTATGTTGTGTGGAGATACTATAGCTGCTTCCTGGTTCATCTCTGTGATTAAATGTCCTGCCTGGTATTGTGGAGCATGGAGTGTGATACGACTCCAAGGAGTAGGAACCGTTATCTAAGTCATGAATCCTATTCCACCTCAACTCACTTATTATCCTATTTCTCTTCATGGAACTCCTTGTATCCCATTAAATAATTAAAGAGAAGGGTTGATTTATTTTGCTTTCCTAGGTCTATAATGACCTTAAAAGAGGAAGGCGAGAAGGGAAACGGAATGTTGCTCTTGTTAATAACTACATGCAGTCTTTCACCATGGTTTGCCTGAGCAAGAAGAGATCTAGATTTCCTTCTTCCTTAGCAGGCCCCTTGGGGTGGGAAAAGCACTCCAGATTGGACCTAAAAAGCACCCTTTTGTTGCCAGATTGTTTTGACATATTGCCTATGTCCATATAGATGGATGCATATGTATACAAGTGCATGTGTGTGTCACATATATATATAATCTGCCTTTATAGAGAAATCAAATATCAGGTAAACCTTGAAAGGAAAATCGGATCATGCTACCCTGTCTGGTATGATCAACATTCTCTGTTTCAAAGAACACATAAATGCATGTATCCCATCTCATAACATGCTAGCATTGAGAATCATTCCAAGAATCCACATCATCAAGCATTATGTATATTATATTTTATGAAAATTTAACAAGAAATGAGATTATATAATTAGGCCACAGTATACTATGAATATTGATAACAAGTTTTATATTTTGTATGATACAACTTCTCTCCAAAGGTTGTGGAATTCTTCTAAATCTTTTTTTTTTTTTTTTTCCTACTCAGAAATTTACCACTACATCATATTTGGGTAAAATGTTATTCTTGCTTTGATTTAGCTTTGTGTAAAATAAGCTGTTACCCACTCAGGACCATCAGTGCCTAAAGTTTTACCTCCTCTCTGAAGCTTTGCAGGATATTGCTTATTCATTCACTTTTTCATGTAACAAGTATGTATTAAATACTCAAATGTGAACTCTGTCCTTTCCCAGTGGAAAACTTGAACTTCTGCTCCTGATGTGTATAGTCACTCTTGCTTCTTCTATAAACAAAAGCTCTGGAAAAAACAAGCAAACAGACAAACAAACACTCCATTTGTTGAGTTTTATACTATTATTGTACTATTGCTGTCTTTCCCTAACCCATGTTAATTTTATTAAATTGCTTCTTTGTTTTTTATTTATTTATTTTTACTTTCTATATATTTTGTTGAAATACAGTGGACACAAAATGTTATGTTAGTTTCAGGTGTATAACATAGTGATTCTACAAGTCTCTATGTTATGCTATATTTACAGCAAGTGCAGCTACCATCTGTCACCATACAACGCTACTGCGATACCATTGACTATAAACCCTATGCTGTACCTTTTATTTCCATGACGTATTCATTCCATAACTGAAAGCCTGCATCACCCATTTTGCCCATCCCCCCCAACTGGTTTGCCTCTAGCAACTATCAATTTTTTCTCTATATTTATAGATCTGATTCTGCTTACTTGTTTTGTTTTTTTAGATTTCACATATAAGTGAAATCATATGGTATTTGTCTTTCTTTGATTTATTTCACTTAGTTAGCGTAATAACATTTAGGTCCATCCATATGGTTGCAAATGGCAAGATTTCATTCTTTTTTATGGCAGAGTAATATTCCATTGTCTCTATATACCACATCCTCTTTATTCACTCATCCACTAATGGACACTGGTTGCTTCTCTGGATGTCTTCCACACTGTTAACATACACCTCTCAGGTGTTCATGGGGTAGGAGGTCCTTCATAAAGGCTTAGGTTGCTATTGTGCTCTGTTATTATGCTAAGGCCTCATTGGACAGTAAACCCAGAAAGTCATGATGGAAACCTCCTGTACTAGCTTCTTAGGGTTGCTGTAACAGAGTACCACAAATAGGGGGGTGGTGGCGGTGGTGGTTCTTAAACAACAGAAATTCATTATGTCACAGTTCTAAAGCCTGGAAGCCTGAGATCAAGGCATTGTCAGGTTTTTTTTTATTTTGAGAGCTGTGAGGAAGAATCTGTCCCATGCCTTTTCCATAGCTTCTGGTGGTTTGTTGGTCAATCTTTGACATTCCTTGGCTTGTAGACGTATCACCTCTATCTGTGCTGTCATGTTCACATGACATTCTGTGTGTGTGTGTGCCCGCCCAAACTTCTCCTTTTTATAAGGACACTAGTCACATTGGTTTAGGGGCTCACCCTACTCCAGTATGCCCTGATCAAAACTAATTTCAAAACTAATTACATCTGCAATGACCCTGTTCCTAAATAAGGTTACATTCTGAGTTACTGAGGGTTAGGACTTCAAAATATGAACTTCAAGGGGCACACAATTCAGCCTAAACACCTTCCTATCAACTGTAAATCACAGAAAATTGGAGGAGGGACAGATTTACAAAATGACCTCTGTGTGTTCGTTCATCACCTCTTCCCATTCTTCTATACCCTATTATGTCTGGTCAAGGCCTAAATTTGCTTACAATTTTGAAGAGAAGCAAAAAAATAACCTCCATTAGGAAAGAAGGTAGCTGGAGGTTATGTTTTGTTTAAAGAGAGAGAATGCAGCTTGGGACATATGATAACGTCTGTATAGATGTATCACTTTTGATCTTATGATTTATGTTTTAATGAAAATTTTCTATTGGAGAGGATTTCTATTATTGTTTATATAATAAAAGTATGTGTTCGTGGTTACATATATAAGCTTGCAGAAACGTGGAAGTAGTAGGCACATGTCATGCTTATTATGTCATCATTTTTGCCTAATTCATATGATCCTAGAAGCTGCAGAATGGGGAGGGCATTTGGGAACATAGGGTTGCATTTCTGCTTTAGTAGCCCCATAGCTATTTGGAGTTACTTATTGAGAGACCCAAAATAATTCTAAAGGATTGCTACTCATTTTGTACAACTTTATGTGAAAACTGGATTATTCTGGGTGTTGGTATCCAATTAGGTTTTTGGTATCTGACTTCTTTGACTTCCCTGTGGATTCAACACTATAAAGTAATAATTCAATAAAAAATTAACTTTATTTTGACCTTATAGATACTTGAATCTCCATTACCTCTAGTAGCAGCTGAGCATATTAGTACCAGGTGATTATTCAAAGATATCCTCCAGGAAGGCTGAAATAATTTTACATGACTCTTTTCTAGTTTGGACTTCATGGATTGCCACTGATTGCATGTGTGTGTGTGTGTGTGTGTGAGTGTGTGTGTGAGAGAGAGAGAGAATAAGTTTACATGGCTGTTTATTGAGAATTACTAAAACCACAAAGAAGGATGTGTCTCTATAGATTTTTGTACTTTCTTTTGTACATCTCTAAATTTGGTACATTTGGGGACTTTGCATGACTCTGTTCACCCAGGACTAAAAAATGTCTAGCTCTTACAGTCTTTATCCTGTTCATAACCTTGCAATTAAAAAATGGGGGAAAACATACTGGACTCATTTCAATGGAAAATAAGGCTGCAGGTTTCTGAAAACAAATCTACAGTACACCATGCTTGGTGGGTAACATAGAGCTTGTGTTAGGTGAGGCTCTTAGAAAGTGTTGTGTGTGTCTGCAAGCAGTTGGATGGTTCTTTCCAATTCTTCCAGACAGATTGGCTTCACTACATTTTTACAGTTTGAATGATTTTTTTTTTCAAGATAAGATACCACCAGTCTAATACCTTTTTTGGCAGTGAGCAATGAATGTCTTCTCAATAGCTTCAGAGTCTGTCTCATTGTTGTATCTTATAAATGGTATTAAGGTGGAGCATAAGAACTAGGAGAGAACTAGGGGATACATTTTGTAATATTTCACAAGGTCTTCTGGAAGCTTAAGAAAGCTAAGAAAATACTCTTGTAAAACTTGTCCCCTGACCCAAAACTTTCTCTCCCTACCCCAGTAAATTAAACCATAGATTCTGAACTAAGCCTGAGGTTTCTCATTTTATTTTTGGCTTTTAAGATTTGCACAGTAAAATCTCTGATTCGAACAATGAAAGGATAGGATGCAAGTTTCTTTAAGGAACATGTGCTGTGGGTTTATTTCTTTGTTTTCTAGATTTATATAGTGCCTTTGACCCAAGGTCTAGGACACTTTCTTAGGTCAGCTCCTTCCCCACCTTTTTAAAATTGATCACTTGAGATGTAATCTGTGAATCACCCCAGCGACTCCCTCTGAGCTCCCACTGGCATCAAGCACTAGCTGCTCATGTCGGAGTGACAGAAAACTGCAGCGTGTCAGATCCATACACCACCAGCTCTCCGCGGAGATAGACATTCGTCAATGTCTTATTGCAACTGATGCCCTCTTTGGGAATTTTTTGTTGGAAAATTGTGGCTGTGAGACTAATAAAAAAAAAATCTGCACATATACAAAAAGGTATAACTGGCGGTTATTTTTGCCCCTTTTTATTTCCATCAAAAAATAAACATCATAACAGAAAATGTAAATTGGGTTACTTTTTTTTTTTAAAGATTTTATTTATTTATTTGAGAGAGAGAATGAGAGACAGAGAGCATGAGAGGGGGGAGGGTCAGAGGGAGAAGCAGGCTCCTCGTTGAGCAGGGAGCCTGATGCGGGACTCGATCCCAGGACCCTGGGATCATGACCTGAGCAGAAGGCAGTCGCTTAACCAACTGAGCCACCCAGGCGCCCCATTGGGTTACTTTTTTAATGCTCCTGTTAAAAGCCACACAAATCATCAAAGAGAGCCCATTCAGTTGAAACCAAATAAGAAGAGACAAATCAGCGAGCGGTCAGTGAAGAGGGGAGTGATGGCAAAGCAGTGCAGATTTACTTCTCAGGGCAAAGCTACTTTTCTGATGAGTAAGTTTTTCTCCCAAGCCCCTCAGTTTAAAAAAAGGGAAGGATGATGGAAACTGCCTTGGTTAATTGTCAGCTCACACCTTTCTTTAATGAGTTTTCTAGAAGTTTATGGTTAAGTTACCCTGGTGACTCAGGTAGGGTTTCCGTCAACTCCAGCTGAGGCTGTCAGAATAGGAAAATGGAGGTCCATTTTCTGATTAATGAAAATAATAATTATGTACAGATGAAAGCAAAGAGAGAAAGCAAAGAGCTTCCATGTTACTTTAAACAAAGAAGAGTTAAGGCCTTATCTTAACTATGCATTGGCACTGCAATGCGAAATGGTCATGCAAAATTAATTTTTAATGTGTTCAATTTATATTAAAAATTTCTGCAAGTGTGTGATTTTTTTTTCCAAGGCTGGAGTGCTACTTCATTTACAATATTCCCTGAAGGTGTTTTTTTTTAAAGAGACTCTTAAACTGAAGCCATTTTAAGGGTTTTATGAGACATTATGTGAGCTTTCATATGCAAGTTAGTCGTTAAGTACCAGATATTATATTCTGTAATATGCTTAAGTGATATTAGAGGCTGTATATAGCCTGCAGTAATAGCTATTGCTGCTTTTTTAATTTATCAAGAAAATGTTGCTTAAATAAGGAGCAAATCAATGCTGGGTTGTACAAAATATAAATGTAAGGAAGTAACGGTATTTTTTATATACTTGCTTCTTCCAGCTTCACTGAGAGGGAAAAATACAACCTACTTTCAGGACTTATATTGACAGAAGTTGTCAAAAAAATAAAACAAAATCGTGTATTTAGAATTAGAAATCTGCTAAGAATACACAGAATGACATTGAACAATGGATATCCATTGCTACTCAGTGCTTCGTGATGGATACAAAGATGAATTTTATGCCCTTGATAATTGTTTTTTGTATGCTTTCTGGCATTCAGACAAAGTAAAATCTCTTACTTGGATTTAAACCAGTTAAGGCTTTGACTATTCTGCCCACAAAGGGAAATATTTGTATTAAGCTGGATTCGTTGGTCAAGCTTTGAAAAGCATGGATAAAGCCCCCACCTGGTGAGCAAAATTGACTTAAAAAAAATTAAAGACAGATTCTTGTGCAAGGCTCCTTCCACTCTGCAACCCAACCACCACCGCCTATTTTAGAATATTGATAATTCTGTGGATGGATGTTTAAACAGTCTTTTAACTGGTTTCGAAGTTGAATTTTTTATTGGTCAAAAATTAAGACATGACTTGTTATTGACAAACTGTCTATTGTATCCAAGGGCTTATCATTGTGGAAATAGAACTTGGGCCTAAAAAGAAGTCACTTTTCACTAAAACAAAATAAAGAATCTCAAAATATTGAATAACCCTAAGCAGAACAAAGGTTCTCTCAACTTGGCAGTATGAAATGTATGTTATATTTACCTTTTCATATTGAAAGCAAATGATTCCTTAGTTGAGATTATCCCCTTAAACATCTTCCCCCATTATGGGTACTATCAACACACACATATATCTTCTGGGTTTCTTAAATCATATCTTAAATATCATCAGTGTGAGGTGGAAATTTCACACTTTAAACCCACATTACTCAGAATAGCAAAAAAAAAAAAAGTTCAATTGAGTTTTTCTTGACACTTTGTTTTGTGAGACAAATAACAAAATAATAAGCCAATACACAAAACAGCTTTCAGAGAACACTGTAGGTTCAGTACATGTTTCGTCCTTCCATATCTAAAATATGGGTTAGGGCGCCTGGGTGGCTCAGTCATTAAGCATCTGCCTTCAGCTCAGGTCATGATCCCAGGGTCCTGGGATCGAGCCCCGCATCGGGCTCCCTGCTCGGCGGGAAGCCTGCTTCTCCCTCTCTCACTCCCCCTGCTTGTGTTCCCTCTCTCGCTGTGTCTCTCTCTGTCAAATAAATAAATAAATAAATAAATAAATAAATAAATAAATAAATCTTAAAAAAATAAAATAAAAAAATAAAATATGGGTTAATGATTGTTTATTTTTATTTTCATTCCACAAACATTTACCAAGCCCCAACTGTACTGACATAATGTTCTGAGAGTCCCTAAACTGCCTTTAAAATCATCATCTGAGAAAGTACATTATATTCACTAATTTCAATGATCACCGTAGTTTTAGTTTCCTAATTCTTAAAGAATGATAACAAAACTCTTTTATATGAGAGATAACTATCAGATAATCAGGATGTTTGTTTTTATTAGAGCACTCTACAGCCAACACTTTGTTGAGTTTTCTGCTGCTTTTTCGATCCTGGGAATAATCTCATTATATTTACCAACTACCCTTATTATCATTTTTTTTTTTTTTCCTTAACATCAACATGGGCAGGCAGAGCTTTCTATTTGCAGCCCCCACAAGCTGTAAAATCTTTCTATGTATTCACAAGTTTCCTGGTCCCCCTGGGTTCCAGTAAAGCCAAAGCTGCGTATTTGAAAGAAAGACAAGATTCCAGCTCAGCCCTCTGCCTTCCTTGGCCCAGCTGCAGATCTCCTTCTTTCTCCACTTTGCATTATGATTAAATACATTTAAAATCAAAATCATCTTTTCCACTCGCCTTCCCTCTCCCAGCTGCTGATTCCCAGCCGATCCTTCTTTTGGAGTCAGAATTAATACGAATATTTAAAATCAAGATCATCTTCTGTTTCCTTGTCCTAGCCTAGCAGCTGCACATTTCTGCTCCCGGTACTGTTCTTACTCTGTAGCTCACCAAAATGTTTCTCAGACAAGGAATAGGAAGTTGGATTTTCCTTCCAAAACACCTAGTGCTTTCATGGCCCTCATTTTAACCCGTTTTCTTTCACAAGGACGGTGAACATGATCTTGCCAGAAGTTAAGGGTGTCAAATTGTGGGTGTGTACATCAAGGGGTGAGCTTGCTTTATAGTAATTAATATTAGTATAAAATGGCATGCGGGGCTGTCTGTGCCATGTATTCTTGTGGAACATGTTCAGACACATATGTGCGTACTGTACATTTTTGACCAATGCAGGAAAATAAAACTGAATAGAGCTTAGCTCCCCCAGATCTTAAAATAAACATTCAGGAGAAATAAGGAGAAATAAGCAAATAAAGTTTTTTTGGCAGAGAGTTTATTTATTTAGCAACAGCGATGCAGTTGCTTACACTTTCTACAAATGTTTTATCTCTTTTTCCGTAGCACCTGTCCCTGAGTGAATAGAACCACATCTGTCTCATCTTGGCATAACAAGGACACATCTACATCTGTGAATGATGATTCCATTTTTGAAGGAAACAGTGTATACTTTTGCACTCCTGCAGTCTGGTAAAAAAAATATATATATTTATTGCACAATGGATTTTGTGTCCTGCAGGAAGGTTTCTAAATAGTGAATAGGAAGTTTGGAACTAGCACAGAAATTTTGAATTTGCAGTTTAGGAAAGCTATGGGTTTTACCTATGTCTGTGTATGCCCATTGTACATGTAAATGTACATATTATTCGATTAACACAAAATATCAGATAAAGAATTCACTTAGAAGATATAATTTGGAAAAGAAAACGCTTTAGTAAACACTTCAGTATTTCACAAACCCATAAGATGGTAATGGTTTGCATATTGCTTCAGAAATATTTTCTGACAGTAAAAGGTTAATTTTAGGTAGGGAAGAATTCAAGGTCTTAATTGATACCAATTAGAGTTACTGATTGTGGTAATTTAGGGCATTTTGTATTTTGCACACTTCCATTTTAATACAAATAACCAATCTCTATGCAGAATCCTCTAATAATTAATGGAAGGGTTGAGAGGAGGTGGAGGATCCCGGAAGCCATATCTTCAGACGGATCCAGAGCAGAAGCTACAGTTTGGAAGATACACAATTTTTCTCTCCCCTAAGCCTACACTAATTTCTGTGGTCTCTATTTGAGACCACAAACGTGGCCTTCACCCTTTATTTTTTCTCACTTTCCCCACATCTCCTCGGATCTCCTAGCCCTAGTTCATTTTATTCCATTCTTCTACTGTCTTGTTGCAATTTGCCATCATTTCTTTTCTGGATTCTGCCAAAGCTTCCAAACTGACCTCTAAGCCTCTAGATGATCTTCTCTCCAACCTCTGCTCTCACAGCACCTGGAAGGAACATTTCAAACTCTATCTCTGATCCTGGGTTTTCCGGCTTAAAACCCTCCAGTGGCTCCCTATTGCCCTCATGAGAAAGCCCAAACCCAACCTCTCACCTTGTTTACAAGAGACTCTGGAAGAGTCTTTCTGAGGCCCCGCAAACCCAACCTCTCACCTTGTTTGTAAGAGGCGCGAGCAGTCTCATCTCTTTCCACTTCCCTCTGCCTTTCCCCACCCACCACTACTACCTCCAGCCACTGAGGAATTATTTTCACCTGTTGAAACTCTTCCCATGATACCCTTCTCTCTCTCCCTCCTCCTCCCCAGCTTTGAGCTTTGCGTGTGTTACTACTTGAACCCGCAACAGTTTGTCCTACCTCACTGCCAGCCCCTCACATTACTTCTCTGCACAATAGCAGAAGGGAATGGGCGGAGCTGTAATCCATGAGGGAACTCAGGGGGTGTAGGAATTATGGATTCCAACTTCATGACTTTCCCATTTGTATATTTTTGGTGGATGCCCATTTACCGTGTGCAGAACACTGACTCAGGCGCTGTGAGAATATTTTTAAAGTACTGCTCAAAAATTTGATAATGCACTTAGGAAAATTGGATACAAGCACCGCATGTTCATATACAAACTAGAAGTGACACAGGAAAGACGTACAGAAATTATTCTGCTGTTTGGTGCAAAGAGTGAAGTCAAAATTTACTTGACATATTATACCTTGATATACCATTACCTCACATTGTTTTGTTTTGTTTTGTTTTTCCGAAAGAAAATAGCCAGGTTTTTTATAATGCTGATACAATGATTTGAGGCTTTTAAAGATAATCCTTTAGGTGATTCCATAATCTCCTTCGTTACCATTTCCCAGAGTTTCACAAGTCTCACATTTATGAATCTCAGCTTTATTTCCTTCTGCTTCTCTGGAAGTCTATTTATTTTTTCTTGATCACTCCACGGTGAGAAGCAAGAACAGCTGCTCCCCTCGTCTGGGTCTGTTCATTTCACGAAAGAGTCCTGTATCTCACCTACCTTTCAAATAGCATTCGGTTCTTGAAGGCAAAACTGAGTCTGCAAACTTAACTGGGTTTTATTTTTATTTCAAGGATGCTGCTTGTCCCAGGGTTGTCCTTGCACTGTTCCATTACTGTCTCCTAACTTTTCCATGAGGACGCCCCGATTGTTCCTAGGGCTGCTCTACCTTGCTTTGTACCTTGGGCTGGAACTGCTTCAGCGTGGCTGCAGTGCTGACCATTGGCTCAAGACTTCCTAAATACTTCGTTTTTTGTTTTTTTTTTTTTCATCTGAAGGCGAGAAGAGCAAGCTGCACAATTTACCATCACTTCCTGGGTGGCCACTCCTTCCTTTTCTCTCCTGTCTGGCCTAACCAGCTGCCATCTGTTCTCCCAAGCACCCCAGGCCCTCCTGTGCTTGACAATGCACTGCAGTGTTACAGGCAGAATGAGCTGGGATAGAAATCTGAAATTCTTTCTCCATCTAGAGTGTGTCCAATTTCCTGCATTTTGTTGGTTGTGGCCAGTCTGTATATATACATTTCTAAGTTTCCTTTTGCTTAGTTTTATTCCAAAGGAAAAAAAAAATTCTTAAAAATCAACCAAGATGGTTATTTAATGTGTATTATTTATTGCTAGGACTCTGGATATTAGATAACACTATAGGCAGGCAGTTTTTAAAAACATTTACACCCAAGAGAATAAAAGGAGTTGTTTCAGTCCAGTGAGAAAATTGCATATATGGGGCAATGTTCAAAATATGTGACTCCATCAGTTTTACTGGTCGATGAGCCCGAATTTAGATGCTTTAAAGAGACATATTAAAAAGAATATACATAAAGATTTTTATCTTTTGGATATGTTTTTTCTTCCTAATTTTGGACATACCTATGCTTTACAAATTCCCCGGATTTGAATTGATTTGATTCCTGTTGTTATAGTTGGAGTTAACATTATTATCTAGAAAAAAAATCTGCAACAAAATACTCAATAATGAACAATGAGCATTTAAAAGTTACAGCTGATACTTTAGGTCAAGGCTTTAACCGTCAACATAATTTTACTTCTGCCAGGAAAAGCAGTCTTAATGTCGATAAGTACCATATATACATGTTCCCTGTTAATAATTTTTAACCTCAAATGCATTGATTTTAATCAATTCAAATTACTATATACTCAAACCACAGAACTGAGCTATCCAATTTCATTGAAAAAATCTTATGTTTCTGAATGTTTCATTATTTTTTTCCCTTTTTGCCAATTTGGATAATCAGTAAAAATTTAGAAGGATTGACATTCAAATTCTGGATTCAGGAATGTAATAAAGAAATAATCTTAGGCCCATTGTGGGGTTTTTTTTTGTGTGTGTTTTTTTTTTTTTTCCTTTCAGTGAAGCTCAGTTGTGCTTGTGAAATTTTGAGTGTGTATTTACTTTAGTTGTCTGTGACTTCAGGACAGACAGGAAAGACCAGGAAAAATTAAAATCAGAACTAGGTTAGTTAAGGCTGGAAAATGCTACAGTGTTCTAAAAGGAAAATGAAATGAAATCTTTCTATTTGTTTGTGGTCATTTGCTATTATACGTGCCAGTAGTGTTCAGTGGAAATAGTATATATTTATTGGTATGTCCAGTAAGGCATTTATAAACTAGCTGACACTACAGTGACACTTCTAGTTATAATGAACTATATAGGGCTTATTAGAAATGCTCTATGTTTATTTCCTGTTTACATGACTTGTCAGATTTAACTGCAGTTCATTTACTCTTGCTAGGGTCTACGTGGTTAACTGAAATCCTGTGCTACTTACTAGGTATATAACTTTGGCAGGTTTACTTACCTTCTCTAAGTCTTAACTTCCTCTTCTGTAAATGGAAATGGTATAAGTTCTACTTAGATCAAATCAGGGGCCAGCCAAAGACAGCCCACAGACCACATTCAATTTGCAGCCAGGTGCTAAGAACGGTGTTTATATTTGTGATGGGTTATGAAAACAACAAAAGCAAAGAAGACTATGTAACAGAGACCCTATGTGACTGCAAAGGTTAATTAATATATTCACTATCTGGCCCTTTATAGATAAGTTTTCCAACCCCTAAGTTATATCATAGAGTTTATCTTAAAGATGAAATGAGATAATGCCTGTAAAGAGTTTGGCAGGATACCAGGTCTATGGGAAGGGCTTAGTAAATGTCACTTGTTATTGTTTTTAGTAATACTAGTGAGAAAATGATACTGATATTCTTAACAAGGCCATCAGTTTGGTCAAGTCCCATTTTTTTCTGGGTCATCTCTTTCTTTGTCCTATTGTAAATACCATCTTGTGTTAGGTAAAACCGAAAGCCATTCTTTTTTGGAAAGATGTAAAACATTCTACTTTTTATTTATTTTTTTAAAGGTTCTACTTTTTAAAGAAATCTTAACATGTACGTTTTCTGACTTATTTTTATTAAGGAATTAATTAATTTTATTGTTTTAATCCAACTCTGATGTGAGGAGCTGTATCTTGGGAGAAGGGAAGTCTGGAGATATGTTCATAAAAAAACATGTCAAAGATCACTGGAAAGGAAATCACTTAATGTTCTCTCTTTGTGTGTGTGTTATTTTTATTTCTCTTGCAAAAGAAAGAATGTTAGTCACTTGATTTCTCCTTTTCTGAAGAGAGTCTTCAATTTGGAAAGAGTGATGTTTTCCCAATGGGATGAAAAAAAAAGTTGGAAGGGAAGATACAAAAGGGAAATAAGTTTATTGTTTTGTTTTACCTTCAGAGACAGCAGAGCATTAAATCCCATGCTTTCAGAATGCCCTGGGAATCTTAGGTAAACCCACCACAAACTAAGGCTCATACAGTAAACATCCCCCCCACTTCCTTAAGCATTGGATTACAATGCATTAAAAAAATAAACCTTTGTCAGCAGTCCTGATAGTGGAATGTTATGGATCCCAGCCAATGGATCCTTGGGAATGCCATCACAAGAGGACCTAGCCAGCTGAGGAAGAGAGCTGTGGAATCCACTTGGGGCAGTCTTATTTGGCCTCAAGCTTGAGTTCAGCTAAGTGTGTGGGAAAAAAAAAAAATGAGGATCCCCTCCACAAAAATAAATAAATAAAGTGGGAAAACCAGTAGGGGTTCAAGTTAAAAGGGAGGGCCTTATAAACAGACCTGATTTGGTCAGACAACAGCGGGATTCATGAGGGCCATGGGTGGGTAGAAATGAAATAGGCCATGAATTCTCCACCAAATTCCTGTGTGAACAGGATTTTGGCTTTCTTACTAGGGCATTCCTTATTCCTCCACATCTGGATAGCCAAGTCACAGGATTCTGGAGCCCTCAGCTAAAAGAATTATCACAAGCTGATGAACACTTAACAGTAGACGACATCCATCGGGCTCCCTATTAAAGCAATAATGTGCGAACATTTTCATTATGAACTTTCCCACAGAAGGAAAGGAAAACGATGGATTGTTTTTATTAAGATGGAGAAAATAATCCCATCTTTCCATGATTTGGGTGTTAAGGTCAGTTCTAAAAATGCACTATGGCCAGTCTCCTTAAATTCAAGGCAAGTTTGAGAAGTGAGGTGGCGTTGGAGGGAGCCTCACGGGTAGAGATCAAGTTCCGAAAGAAGTGAAGCAGACAGAAGCACAACGTCTTGGTAGGTCATATAGGTGCCTCCAGGAAGAACCTGTGCTAAAAGCCTTGCTGGATAAGGTGAATCCCCTTTGGGTGTAACCTACCTAGGAAGTGGCACACTGAAATTTCTCAAATTGCTGCTCAATCTATCCCATTTAGTTGCACTCTAGATTCACAATGCCTCAACTTAAGAACAGATGCACATTTCTGAAGATTCTGCATTCCTTCTCACCAAATCTGACTTGAACTCACAGGATGATTCTTAAATATTCTTCCAGTACAAAACTATCACTTCTAGAGATATTTTAAGATAACATTGCTGATCAACTTGGTAGCAGTAATTACTTATTTTTCAAACCATTATGTAAATAGATCAGCTAACGCTCATTTGAAGACAAGATATTGTTATGTGATCTCATTTTGTATCCTGAAACCTAATTTTTACCTGCAATGCCACCGATTCTGGTTCCACCCCATGAGCCGGCAAATAATACCCAAGAGTCTTATCTATTAGGACACACGAGGCTATTTCTCCTGTTATAAAAATGTTATAAATAGACAGATGGGAACAGAATAGGGATACTGTGAAGAAATAAAATGGCTGGTGCACTCACCTAAGACTAGAAGCCCTGCTCCTTTGAAATGAGAACATTTAAATTTCATTTCAAACCTACTAGTAACCTCTAAAGATATCTATATATGTTGCTTCTATATAAAGAGAGTTCCAGGAATAGTCTGGACTCACGTCAAACATTGTAGCAAAAAATATTTCCTACTAAACCCTCCTTCAGGATCTGAAATATGCCTCCAGAAATACCTCAGAGGCTTTCTCTTTAAGAAAATTCTTTTTCCAATATGTCATTAAATTTTTTTAATAAGTAAACAAATGCTGGAATATAACCACGTTCTAAAATGCTAAATATTGGGTTGTTTAGCCTTTAACGTCCACATTTGCTATAGCCTCAAAAGAAAAAAAAAAAAGGTAAGAAACTAGATGTTTCTTCAACATATAACATCTGTGAAATGGTCATATTGGCCAAAACACATAAGAAAGACTTGTTCATTTCTGAAAAATGTCAAGTTGCAATGGCATGTGGGCCCTGGCAGCAGGTACTGTTTCAAAGCCATCAACAAGAACTGCCTCTACGTTCTGTGTGGGTCTTCAGTGAATACTAGGCCAGAACTGGAAGGATCTGTCAGTATCCTGGCAAAGTGCAGATCCTTTTATTTTTTCGCCCTTTTTTTTTCTTCTTCACCTTTCCGTCCTATGCCTATTGCTTCTCTTCTTCTTCCTCTGTGTAATTTTTCTCCTCTTATTTAAATTTTCTGTGATTTAAAAAGTGAGGCTTAATGCTCAGAGATTTGAAACTTATAAAATATTGCTTTTTGTTAACTTTTATTTTCTAATATGTTTGGTGTGATCCATGAACTTGTAAGAGAGGGGCACTGCAGGTACAAAAGACATAAAGCGAACAAACATTTATTAACTGGTGGCTAAGTGCCAGGAATAGAGCTGATTGTTTCTATAGATATTATTATACGTAATGATCACACTGACTCCAAGAGGTAAGTATTACCTTTTTCTTTATTACATAAGGGAAAAGTTTGTTTGTTTTTTGGGGTTTTTTGAGAAAAGTTTTAAAATCACAAACATGCCCAAGATCATGCAGTTTGCAGCAGCGGAGGCAGATGGGAATCTAAATCTGTCCAACTCCAAATTCTGTGCTCTTTCAGGTAAAGATATATAGGAAGGTGAGGTATATATGAGTTTGCAGACAAAGGAATGTTGGGAAATTCCATGAAATATATCACTTCTTATTTCTTAGTATAATAAACTATTGACTTCTGCTACAGGCCAGGCTCTGTGTTAACATCATCAATGTAATGTCAAACAAAAGAGCTTACATTCTAATAGGGTAGATAAAGAATAGATAATTAAATAATTAATAATTTCATTATTAATTCATTAACTACTTCTGGATCATGATAGGAAGTAAATAAGGAGACATGCTAGATGGTAATTGGGAGGGGAGGGTCACCTACTTATATCAGGTGGCCACAGATTTCTCTAAGGAGGTAACATTTATTCTGAGACCCTGAAGGATTAAAAGGAGCCAGCCCTGCAAGAGTTGGAAGATGAGTGTCCCAAGTGGAGAGAAGAGAAGACCAAGGTGGAAGGGATAAAGCAAACAAGGGAGAGAGGTGTACACTAAGAGATTGGGGAAAATGGCGGGAGTCTGATGATGCTGACATTATGTGCACCTAAATACATTCGGTATTTATTCTAAGTGTAATGAAAAGCAATTGAAGAATTTGATACCGAGTAGTGATATGATAGGATTTGCATTAAAAAGAAATCTATCTGGCTGTTGAATGCATCTCTCTAGCCCTCTAGGAAGTGAAAATATATCTAAAATCTCCATGTTATAAGACATCTGAGAGGATGGAGTCAGATTATGAGTTTTACTTTTCTCCTTATTTCAGAGCCATTACTTAATTTGAATGCCATTGCTTTCTCTTATCCATGGAACAGTGGAAAAGCAATAGTGTTATGATATATGAGATTACAAGATTTAGTTCAAAATGGCATTGTCTCTCGTGTGTGTGGGAGTAGACAACAGCAATCACCTTTCTGTTGGTCAGGGCTTCTGCATAATTTATGGGAAAGAGCTACTACAGCTGTTTAGTGCCATAGTCCTGCCAATAAGATTATTTATTGATCAAAACATTATGTAGCATAGATGGTAAGAGAATGATTCTGGAACCACACTGTTTTAGTTTGAATTCTGGTTCTGCCAATTACTAGCTGGGGCTCCTTGGGTGAGTTAGTTAACTTCTCACCTCTCACGTGTTATGGTATCTGGTAAAAACTCTGTGGGGGCACCTGGCTGGCTCAGTCAGTAGAGCATGCAAATTCTTTTTTTTTTTTTTTTAAAGATTGTATTTATTTATTTGACAGAGAGAGAGAGACAACGAGAGCAGGAACACAAGCAGGGGGAGTGGGAGAGAGAGGAGCAGGCTTCCCGCCGAGGAGGGAGCCTGATGTGGGGCTTGAACCCAGGACCCTGGTATCATGACCTGAGCCGAAGGCAGACGCATAATGACTGAGCCACCCAGGCGCCCGAGCATGCAAATTCTTGATCTCTGGGTCATAAATTCAAGCCCCACACTGGGTGTGGAGCCTACTTCAAAAGCAACAACAGCAACAACAACAACAACAACAACAAAATATGATCATATCAACAGATGCAGAAAAAGCAGTTTTTACAAAAGATAACATCCTCTCATGAAAAAGACTCGCAACAAAATGGTTTTACAGAAAACATACCTCAATATAATAAAGGCCCTATATGGAAAAACCTACAGCTAACATCATACTTAATTGTGAAAAACAGTTTTTCTCTAATGCCAGAAATAAGGCAAGGATATCCACACTTGTCATTTTTATTCAACATAGTACTGGAAGCCCTAACTCCAGCAATCAGTTAAGAAAAATAAAGTCATCCAAACTGGTAAGGAAGAAGTAAAATGGTTACTATTTGCAGATTACATGATACTACATATAGAAAACAGTAAAGATTCTACAAAAAACTATTAGAACTGATAAATTCCATAAAGTCATAGGATACAAAATTAATATACCGAAGTCCATTGCATTTTTATGTACTAATAATGGAGAAGCAGAAAAAGAAATTAAGAAAATAACTTCATTTACAATTGTACCAAAAAGAATAAAATACTCAGGAATACATTTAATCAAGGAGGTGAAACACCTGTACTTTAAAACTATAAAACACTGAAGGAACTGAAGATGACACAAACAAATGGAAAAATATATCATGCTCATGAATTGGAAGAATTAATGTTAAAATGTCTATCCTACCCAAATAAATCTACAGATTCAATACAATTTCTATTGAAATACCAAAAGTATTTTTGACAGAACTAGAACAAATACTCCTAAAATTGGTATGCAGCCACAAAAGACCTCAAATAGCCAAAACAATCCTGAAAAAAAAAGAACAAAGCTCATGGGATCACAATCCCAGATTTCAAGATATACTACAAAGCTATACTAATCAAAACAGTATTGTATTGTCACAAAAATAAACATACAGATTAACGGAATAGAATAGAAAGCCCAGAAATAAACCTACATCCATGTGGTCAAATAGTCTACAACAAAGGAGGCAAGAATACACAATGGGGAAAAGACAATCTTTTTTTTTTTTTTTTTAAGATTTTATTTATTTACCTGAAAGAGAGAGAGTGAGAGAGAGAGAGAGATCACAATCAGGGGGGTGAGGGGAGAGGTAGAGGGAGAAGCAGATACCCCATGGAGCAGGGAGCCTGATGTGGGACCCAATCCCAGGACACTGGGATCACGACCTGAGCCACCCAGGTGCCCGAAAAGACAATCTTTTCAATTAACAGTGCAGGAACACTGGAAAGCTACATGCAAAAGAATGAAACTGGACCATTTTATTACAACCTTACATAAGAATAAATTCAAAATGAATTAAAGACCTAAATGTAAGACCTGAAGCCATAAAACTTCCAGAAGAAAACACAGGTATTAATTTCTTGGACATTGTCCTTAGCAATATATTTATGGGTAAGTCTCCTTAGGCAAGGGGAAAAAAAAGCAAAAATAAACTATTGGGACTACACCAAAATTAGAATCTTTTGCAGCAAAGGAAACCATCAACAAAATGAAAAGGCAACCTACTGAGTGGGAAAAGATAGTTGTAAATCATAAATCTGATAAGGGGTTAATATCCAAAATATATAAAGAACTTATACAACTCAACACCAAAAAAATTTAGGTTAAAAAATGAACAGAGAACCAAAATAGACATTTTCCCAAAGAAGACGTACAGATGGCCAATAGACACAGGAAACTACGCTCAACATCACAAAACATCAGAGAAATGCAAATCAAAACCACAATGATATATCACCTCTTGGCAATCAGAATGGCTAGTTCAAAAAGACGAGAAATAATAAATGTTGGCAAAGATGTGGAGAGAAGAGAATCTTTGTGCACTGTTGGTGGGAACATAAATTGGTGCAACCTCTATGGAAAGCAGTATGGAGATTCATCAAAACATAAAACATGGAGATACCATGATTCAGTAATTCCACTACTGGGTATTTACCTGGAGAAAGCAAAAATACTAATTCAAAAAGCTATATGCACCCCTACAGGTATTGCAGGATTATTTACAGTAGCCAAGATATGGAAGTAACCTGTGTCCATTGACAGATGAATGGATAAAGAAGATGTGAGATCTATAGATACCTATATCTATATCTATATCTATATATCTATATCTATATCTATATCTATATCTATCTATCTATCTATCTATCTATCTATCTATCTATCTATCTATCTATCTATCTATCTATACCACAAGGGAATATATATATCTCACAAGGAATATTACTCAGCCTTAAAGAAGAATGAGATCTTGCCATTTGCAATAATATGGATGAACCTAGAGAGTATCACACTAAGTAAAATAACTCTGACAGAGAAAGACAAATACCATATGCTTTCACGTATATGTGTAAACTAAAAAACAAAAGAAATGAACAGACACACTCTTAAATACAGAGAACAAACTGGTGGTTGCCAGAGGGCAGGTAGGGTAGGTGTGGGCAAAATTGGTAAAGGGGATTAAGAGGTACAAATTTCCAGTTATAAAATAAGTCACGGAGATGAAAAGTACAACATAGGGGATATAGTCAATAATATAAAAATGCTGTACAGTGACAGATGATGACTACACTTATTGTGGTGAGCATAGCATAATGTATAAAATTTTGGAATTTCTGTGCCCTACACTTGAAATTAATATAACATTATATGCCCACTATACTTCAATAATAAATTTAAAAATAATAGTAACTATCTCATGTGATTATTGTGAGTAGTAAATGATTTAAAAATTACATAGCACTTGGAACAGTACTTGGAACTTAGTAATGAATTAATAAGGGCTAACTGTATTTAATATTGTCAAATTAGAGCAGGGATTAGGCTTACTCTTAGAGGTAGTTTACCAAGACTTGTTTTGTTTATCCTTTTGCAAGTGCACAAGAAGATAAACATTCCTCTTCCAATATGTGCACTAATGAAGTGTTTATAGGTCAGTGAGTTTGAGGATGTTAGGAGAGCCACTTGAAAGAAAGAGAAGAAAAATAAAACAGGACTTTGAAGAACATTAATATTGAAGAAAAGGAAGAGAGGAGCAATAAAAATAGACCACCAGAAAAAATGTCCTAAACAGGTAGAAGGATAGGTGAAAGTAGCGTTAGAGTAACAGAGGATAACAGTGGTAACAGTGATAACAGTCAGCAGTGGTAAAGACATCAGCATGATGATGGGTGAAGATAGATCCCCCTTGATTATGCCATGAGGACAATACTTACCTTTGTTCAATTGGCCTTGGGGTAGACTTGCAACAAGATGTTAGTTTGTAGCCAGTGGTTACAACCTAAATATAAGGTGAAGAATTAAAGCAACTCTTCTGATAGGAAAAAGGAAGGAGCAGGGGAAGAGATAGCTTTGGAAGGAGGTTTGAATGGTGAGAATGAGAACACAGTTGTAATGTGGGAATATAATGTAATGGAAAAGGGAATATATACATCTAAAATTAAGAATATATTGGATTGAATGTGTTTCCTAAAGGATGATGTAATAGACTGAGTATTAGGAAGGCAGTTAAGAACGTCCTTCGGGTTTGTATCTTATCTCCAGCATTTCCTAGCTGTAGCCACAGGCATGTTGCTAAGGCTCTCTGTGCCTTAGTTCCACATCTGTAAAATGGGGGAAATAGTAGGACCTACCTCAGATGGCTGTGGTGATGGATTATTACTATATGTGTCCCAAGCATATCGTGAGTGCAATAAAAGTAATAGCTATTGTTATGAAGAAAGAGAGATACCATTTTCTTTGACATTAAGGGGAAGTCAGATAAAGGAATAACGGAATTGTGAAAGATAGGGGAGGGAATTTGAGAAAATCCTTTACTGATACCTACTTACTGAAAAAATCAGGGGAAAAGTTCTCTTCTGACAATTAGGAGGGCAGACATGGGGTCCAAAATTTGGAGAAAGTGTTAAAATTGAGCATTGGTTCTGGAAAATGACAAAAGAAGAGGACATAAAAAGATGATTAAGAAGGACTGAGGGGATGCCTGGGTGGCTCAGTTGGTTAATAATCTGACTCTTGGTTTTGGTTTAGGTCATGATCTCATGAGATCAGGCCCAGTGTTAGGCTCCGCCCTCAGTGGGGAGTCTGAAGATTCTCTCCCTTTGCCCCTCCCCCCCTCAAATAAATAAATAAATAAATCTTAAAAAAAAAAAGACTGAGGGTCTGGCTGAATATAATATGAAAACACCTTTCAAGGAACCAATGTTCAGCTTGTGAGAGTCTCTCAAGCAGCTTTTGGCAGATGGTGGAGACTGCAGTAACCACTTTACAATGACTATGCAGGTCAGAAAGAGAGGTAGAGATGGAGTAAGGGACCTGTTCCCACAGTCATTCTGTAAGACATTCTATCAGGCATGCCACCATCTCTTAAATTTTTTTATTATTGCATTATTTTAAAATATTTCATTATTTTTATTATTCTTTTTTCTTGTGGAAAATATAAACAATATAAAATTTAACCATTTCTAAGTGTACAACTTAAGTGCATTTGCATTATTTTACAAAAATTACCAGCATCCATCTACAGAACTTTTGCATCATTCCCACAGAAACTATGTACCATTATCTCCCCATTACCCCCTGCTCTCAGCCTCTGGTAACCACTATTCTACTCTCTGTCTTTATGAATTTGACTCTTTTAGGTATAAGTGGAGTCATACTTTTTTTTTTTTTTTTTCCTTTTGTGTCTGGCTTATTTAACTTAGTATAATGTTTTCAAGGTTCATCCATGTTGTACCATGTATCAGAATTTCATTGTTTTTTGAGACTGAAAAATTTTCCATTGTATGTATGTCTCACATGTTGTTTAGATATCATATCTGTCCGTAGACATATAGGTTGTTTCCAACCTTTGGGTATTGTAAATAATGCTGCTATGAATATTGGTATATAGATGTATGCTCTAGTTCCTCCTTTCAGTTATTTTGGATCTATACCTAGAAGTGGAATTGCTGGATCATATGGTGGTTCTATGTTTAATTTTTTGAGGATCTGCTATAATGTTTTCCACAGGGCTTGTGCCATTTTGTATTCTCACCAGCCGTGATTATATATATGTATACTTATCCATCAAGACCAAGTGGACTTTATCTCAGAAATGCAAGGTTGGTTTAATAGCCAGGAATCAATTGAATCATCCCACCATATCAACAGACAGCAAAAACAAAAATAAAAATCCATTACCCTCTCAGTAGATGCAGAAAAAGCATTTGACTAAATTAGATATTCATTCATGAAGGGAAAAAAAAGGACAGGAAACTAGTAATAGAAAAAAAAACAATAACAACTGTAATCTGATAAAAATCATCTATGTAAAAATCAACATCTTTCTTCATTTGTAAAATATTGAATGCTTTTCTGCTAAGATTAGAGACAAGGCAACAGTTTACTTTCTTTCTAGTTAGTGTTTTATTAGAGATCGTAGCAAGTGTAGTAAGGCAAGAAAATAATAGAAAATTTGATGATTGCAAGGAAAGAGTAAAATTTTTTCTTTCCAGGTGATATGATTGTATAGTAGAAAATCCTAAATAGTCTTTAGAATACTACTGAAAATAATAAGTGATTTTAGCAAAGCCGAGAATACAAGGTCACTGAGATAAATCAGTTGTATTTTTATGATAAATATAATTGAAAAAAAATTGTAGCAAGTATTTGGAAACTAAAACACAAATTATATGAATAACTACGAAATATGTGGAATAAAATTAACCTTTCACTGGTTTTCTCCCAAGCTCTAGTTTCATTAACTGTGGGTGGTTTGGAAATGGATTATATCCTTTCATGTTTCTGTACCTTAGCATAGACTATTTCCTTTTTCTGGAAAGTCCCCTCATTATCACTGACTCCATCAAAATCCAGGTAGTTAACTAATTTCTTTTGGGAAGCCTTAGTTTACTTTGTTCTGTGTATGCTTCCCTTCAGTGCCTTATGCTTATTATTACACATCATTTTGTTTTTTTACCTACTAGATTGTAAACTCCTTATAAAAGGGATTACAATGATCTCTGTATTCTAATTGCTGGCCCAGTGCCTGACCCATTGTAAGCATTCAGTAAATGGTTGTTGACTGAATGTTTCATGACAAATACTTACAGAGTAACCAAACCGTGCTTGAAATCTTGAAATGTGGCGTGTGTGCATGTGCCTCTGTGTGTTCGCTTCATTTTGTTTTATTTTTGGCCTTATTCCCTTATTTACAAACATATACACACATGGAAAACCATTAACAAATGTTATTGAGGGAAGGTGCCAAAAGAAGTAAAGTGTATGGGTGTTTCTCTGGAGTTGAACATTTTTGCTTTTTATTTTTCAGGAGAGAGAGATGGCGAAACAACCATCCTCATTGTAAGTAACTAATGAAGTCAAAACTGGCTTTACATCAGGAGCCCTATTGGTCAAAGTGGAAAGACTAGTTAATCTTCTTTTAAGAAGATGATTTTCTTTTACCCAGTTTACTTGTGTGCGAATCACTGGCCCACTTTGAACATGATGAGGATAATAGGGAGGTTTCGGTTGGTCTCAAAAGTAAAGTCTAAAGTCTGCATCTAAATTATGAGTTGCTTGCTTGTGAGAAATCTCCGAACTGGGACTGCTTCCAAAAGCACTTCACTGTAGTTTCATGGAATTTTCTCAACTGTTTTATTTGTTCCTTCTCCACACCTCTTCCCCGGCGCATAGGGGCACATCTGTCTGTTTTCTGCCTTATCAAGCGTGCATCTACATCTGTGAGGAAAACCCCACTTCCTCGGCTAAAAACCTGTATCTGATTGTGGCAATAAAGCTCTACTTCCTCAGTTCAAAACATACATCAGACAAGACCAATTACTTCAAATGACTCATAGTAACAGGCAAGGCAATAGTCGTCTTTTCAAAGCCTTTGAACTTCTGCTGCTTTAAAGGTGTACTAAAATGTGGTTATGAGGCTATTGTCTAAAACTGCCAAATTACCAGTTTCCAAGCTTTGACATTTGTTATTTTGCATAACTAGACAAAGGAAATCAGTGAGATTACCTACCACGAGGAAAGAGCCAAAAAAAAAAAAAAAAGAAAAAAAAGAAAAAAACCCAGGCAGACAAAAAAGAGCCATGACATAGGTGAGAGGCGGGGGGCTGTGATGCCTCCTCCACAAAGGGGACAGGGAAAGGCTTTAAGTTACTGTTGATAGAATTAGGATACTCAAACCAGAGAATATTTTTTCATTCTTACTCTTACTCTAAAAAGCATGAAAAGGTATTACTCTGAGAATGATCAGCAAATAGGATTTTTCTTAAAGGGAGCCCCTGTCCAGAAGTACTGCCTGATACTTTGAATTGCACCAAAGAACTTTCCAGCGCTCGTTTGTGTGTCTGAGATGTCAGCAGTGGTGAATAGTAGTCAAAACACATAATTGCCTGCACCTGCTGGGGGCTTATGTGAATTGAATTTGTGGCCATACCTGTTTGTGTCCTTTCTTTAGGAGTGAATTTAGTCTGACTTTCCTCAAGGGAAATATTTTCTATATGTTTATTGCCTTCTGACCGACCACACTTTTCAATAGCATAAAAGGCTTTTTATTTTACTTTTTATAAACACCTTTAAAAATGTCTGTCATCTTTTTTTTTTTTTTTAAAGATTTTATTTATTTATTTGACAGAGAGAGACACAGCGAGAGAGGGAACACAAGCAGGGGGAGTGGGAGAGGGAGAAGCAGGCTTCCCGCCGAGCAGGGAGCCCGATGCGGGGCTCGATCCCAGGACCCTGGGATCATGACCTGAGCCGAAGGCAGACGCTTAACGGCTGAGCCACCCAGGCGCCCCAAAAATGTCTGTCATCTTTATAAAACTTCTTTCTAAGCATGGTAGCTTATACAAAGAGGGGCAGCAGAGTCCAGTTGTTATGGGCAGGTTCTCTAGAGCCAGACATTTGAGTTCTAATACTGCCTCTTACCCTTGAATTCAGCAGGATGAATTTGGGCAGTTTTCTTACCTCTCTCTTAGTTTCTGCATCCATGAAATGGGGATACTATGACGTTACCTATCTCTGTGGGTTGCTGTATTAAATACATTAATATTTTTAAAGTATTCCAGGGGCACCTGGGTGGCTCAGTCTGATGAGCAGCATTCCACTCTTGGTTTAGGCTCAGGTCATGATCTCGCAATGGTGGGATTGAGCCCTGAGTTGGCTGTGCGCTCGGTGTGAAGTCCGCTCCAGATTCTCTCTCCTTCTCTGTCTGCCACTCCCCACTTGCGTGTGCTCACTCTTTCTCTCTCTCTCTCAAAAAAATAAATAAAATCTTAAAAAAATAAATAAAGTATTTCAAACAGTACCTGGCACATGGTAAGCATTGTAAGTGTTTTGTGGAATATTTTTAAAAGATGAAACATGTATATTTAATTTACTTTTTAGAATTCAATTAAATTGATAGCACAGTGATCTTATTTTAAAAAGTGAGAAAATGTGATTGTGGAGGATAAATTTTAAGGCCCGCTGCCTGAATCTAAGGAGAAGCAGTTGGTAGCTGAAACCAGCCAGTTTCCTTTGTAACCTGCACTACAGTGAATCACTAAAGCAGCCGAAAGTCCTAGCTGAAAGTGCAGAGATTCCTACTGAATCTAGTGAACTAAGCCTTGCCTCCCGATACCTTTGCTTATTTTCTTAGTCTGTCATCCCTGTTAAACTAAGGAGCAAAAAAATCCCAACCTTTGAAAGCATACCCTTTCTTAGCAATAAATGAGCAACTTTGATGAAGTGACATTATTCACACTTTATAAATACCTAGCAGTCAGGCATGGTGCTACCACCAATTCTTAGAAATTTAGATCAAGAGGGGCACCTGGGTGGCTCAGTCGTTAAGCGTCTGCCTTCAGCTCAGGTCATGATCCCAGGGTCCTGGGATCGAGCCCCGCATCGGGCTCCCTACTCGGCGGGAAGCCTGCTTCTCCCTCTCCCACTCCCCCTGCTTGTGTTCCCTCTCTCGCTGTCTCTCTCTCTCTGTTAAATAAATAAATAAAATCTTAAAAAAAAAAAAAAAAGAAATTTAGATCAAGAGAGGCACCTTAGGTTATTTAGTCCAAGCCGTTCACTTTACAGAAGAAGAAAGAGACTTCAGTGACACAGACATACACAGTCCTTCCAAGATCATAGTCAATTAGCAATGGGTTTGGGCCGTCCTTGTGGAGAGCGTAACTTCTGGAGTCAGGCAGTGCTGAGTTCAGTTTCCAACTATCTCACTTCCACACCACTGAAGACATTTTAATCTAAGTTTCCTCCACCCTGAAAAAGATAATGAGATAATATTTGTAGATGAGATAATAATTGTAAAGCAATGAGCACATTGGCTGGCTTGTAATAAACTCTCAATAAATTGTACCTATTTTTATTGTTATTTGTATTATTTCCTTGACTCCTGTGTGTCTTCCATCATAAGACCCAATACCAGATGTTAAAGCAAGTGCTGGTCTCCTCCAATTGATTATTGTCAAATCAGACCCTTGCGATACGTTCACCTTTGTGGTCTGTTCAACATAAGGAAGTTCACGAATGCACATGCGAGCACCTTAATTTGTTAGCCAAATGGCAACTGAGCCAAACTTTCATACTTATCTCTAAATATAGCACAGATCCTGTAAATAAACCTGCAGAGTCAAGTTTTATCTTGTCCACTTTGTGTTATCCAGCGCTTGTACAGGAAATGGAGTGTATTTAATATTGATGACTCTGTATGTGTCATTTAATCGTCTCTATTGATTGGATTTCATCAGAGTGTGGGGCTTGGACAGAGCTTTGATTAGACTGTAAGGATTCTTTGCCGTTTTCTTTTACCCAACACCATATCAATGTACCTTCTGGTGTGATATCACTTTCACAATCAATATCTGAAAAAAGCCCTACACACAGACCTCCAGGAAGAGAAGGCACTGCCTTTAAGTCTCCTTATACACATAGATTAAACCTCTCCAATTGAAAAAGGTTTATTGCATGTTTTAGAGCAGGATAGAAGAAAAGGACTGAAGGAGTCTCGGTAGGTTTCTTGTGTAATTTGTGCATCATTTTTTATTTAAAAGTGTCAAATTCTCCCTTTTAATGCTGGCTGACATTTGAGAATGGATCATTTTTATCAGTGAAATTTTATAGTTTCAATCTAGTGCTTTTTTCCCCTAGATGTAATAATAGTCTATAAATATATTATTTGGGCAAATTGATATCTTAGACAGACTATTCTTGTCCAAATTCATTTTGCATGGATTTTACTGCTGTGAAATGTCCACTGGGTCTCCCCAACTAATCTTCCACTGAGGCAAAGTTTATTTTTCTATTTGCCAAAGTTGTTCCACCACGAATTCACAGAGCTCAGGCTCTCGATTTAAAGAACACAAACTAAGTAGCATTAAGCAGCAAAAGTGTGTCTTTATACTAGGTTCATGGAGTTTGTGGTGGTGCCTTAATGCTGGCTGTGGAAGGGGCTGGGATAAAACGCTTATTTAAATCTCCTTGGAAACATGGAATTTTCTCAGAGGTCAGCTGCCAGGATTGTGGTGGTCGGGGCTGAACTGAAACTCCCGGAAGTAGATGAGGCAATTTCAGTGATTTCAGACTATTTTAAGTGTCCAAACCCTGGGGATTGGGAATAATACACGCCGTCTTGTGAAATGTAAATGCCCAATAATACAAGTCACCTGGCATCAACACACCCAGTGTTACCTCCTGAAACGAAATTTTTCTGCCATGGAGTGGTAGACATAAGTGGGTACAGAACATGAACTCCATTCTTTACTACCGCTTTCCTTTTTCTTGTGGTCCCTCTTATTTCTGTAGCTTTATCATCTCCTTCTGCATATTCTTTTATCCTTGTCTTATGTTCTTCTTTTGTCTTTTTTTTTTTTTTTTAGAGAGAGAGTGTGAGCGAGGGTGGGGAGGGGCAGGGGGAAAGGGAAAGAGAGAATCTTAAGCAGGCTCCATGCTCAGCGAGGAGTACAACCCGGGGCTCCATCTCTCGACCCTGAGATCATGACCTGAGTCGAAATCAAGAGCCAGACACTTAACCACTCAGCCAACCAGGCACTCCTATTCTTCCTTTTGTCTTATGTTACTTTAGAACAGTGCTTGGCAAACTAAGGGCCATGAGCTAAATCTGGCTGCTTATTGTGTAAATAAAGTTTTACTGAAGCACAGCCACACCCATTTGTATAAATCTTGCCTAAGACTGCCTTCTCTTTACAACGGCAGAGAATAGTTGCATAGAGACTAACTGGGCAGCAAAGTGTAAAACATTTGCTTTCTGGGCCCTTGCAGAAAAAGTTTGTAAACTCCTGTGTTAGATCAACATGTTTTCATAGTGAAAGGACAAATTTATGTAGGATAAGTTGAAGGGAAATTCAATTCCACCCCAAAAATACCATCCTGTTCTCTGGTAATAATTGTATTTTCTGTATTCCATTTCTTTTTTTTTTATTTTTAAAGATTTTATTTATTAATTTGAGAGAGAGAATGAGATAGAGACAGAGAGAGCATGAGATGGGGGAGCGTCAGAGGGAGAAGCAGACTTCCTGCTGAGCAGGGAGCCCGATGCGGGACTTAATCCTGGGACTCCAGAATCATGACCTGAGCTGAGGGCAGTCGCTTAACCAACTGAGCCACTCAGGCGCCCCTGTATTCTATTTCTAAAGTCCTAAGTATTGGACTGTCATTTCTACTTATATTTTCATATAATGTTCTCAGTTTCAGGAAATATTAAATTGCTGAAAACATAAGTCTATACATTTTGCTATTGCATGTTCCCTGATGACATCATAAATTAATCTTTAAAATATTTCCTACTGACTCTCCCACCCCCATAAAATATTAAAGTATGAGGTTGCCTCTGAAGAGAGAAGGTATGTATTTTTTATATATCCATATTTTTCATGTTTTGAATTTTTTTAATAATCATGTGCACAAATATATTTGTTTAATACACATTTTAAAATTAATCTTTTCCAAAGAGTTTATTCCAGATCCTGGTCAATATATTATACTAAGTATAGACTTTTCTACATTTAGCAGAATATGATAACATGTAAAAGTCAGTTTGTAACACAGTGATTTTTACATAAATATATATTTAAGCTTTTCCACATTTAGAATCAATGAACAACAGGCAAGAAATTTATAATTTAGTTTAACTAAAGCAATGATTCTCAAGCATGACCTTTCCCAAACTGTTTTAGAATTTAATAGAAGTAACCACTATTTACTGAGTTCTTATTAAGTATCAAGTGTTTTAGGTACATTTCAGTTACTCTCCCTGTCAATTCTGTGAGGAGGGTTGGACACAAGGAGGCAAAGTCTCAGAATTTAAGTCAGTAGAGACTCATAGTCAGGTCTGTTGATTCTGTAGCTCAAGGTCCTTCCACACAGCCAAGTGCTTCTGAGTGCCGATCTCTGTGGCATGCAGATTTCAAATGCCTCTTAGAGACCAGTTTCACTAGGGCTAGGGATTCAAGGACAGAGAGACAAACACTCTTTTAGAAGAGCCCTAGGAGCTTTGATTATTCCATTGAAAATCTAATTAGTACAAATTGGGAAAAAAAAACAAAAACACATCATTTTGCTTTGCCGTAGGTCATTGGGGTTTGGAACCTTGGGATATAAGTGTCCTATGCAATTCATGAGAGACAAGCAGGACCTCAAGTGAAGCTTTTATTTTCCAGAATCTGAGCACAGATTCAGAGTGCTCACCCTTCCATGGCTGAGGACTGAAGTCATCAGTGAGGATGCTACTGCTGTCCTGTGTAGAGTGTCAGTGACTCCAAGTCATGGAAGCTTGTTATGCTTGTGGTTAATTTTGCTAAAACTTGGTTCTGACCAGGTCACTTCCTTCCTTATCAACTTTCCAAAAACAAGGAATAAAGTTAAGATGCCTAGTGCTCTCAGGCAAGCATCTCCTTGGCTATATATTTCCTAACTTGTCTTCCTTCTAAAAGGAGAGAGGGTCATTGCTTGAAAGTCAAGAGTTTTGAAGTTTGATGGCAGAAGTTGTCACCTAAAGACTACCAGCAGTTGTGGATCATGGGCTTTGATTTTTTTTGTTTGTTGGTTAGGTTTTAAATCTTTCTGAAAGGACCATTTTTTTTTTTTTTTATTTTGGACTGAATGAAAATAATCTCACTCTTCCCAAATATCTGTGTGATTAATGATAAAGGTGAATAGGCAGAATTACTTCTCTGCAGGTTATATCTTCTTCTGGAGAATATTTTCTCTGTGCATGTAAACAGTCTTTGCTATATATTGGAGAGGTCATGCATATACGGTGTGTGTGTGTGTGTGTGTGTGTGTGTTTAAGTTCTTGTGGATCAGCCCCTGCAGGTGATGAGAACCTGAAGACAGAGTACAGCAGAAAGTTTATGAAAAAAGATTCTCACTGTAGGGTGGAGGTGGGATGTAGAAACGGGGCTGGCTAGAGTTGGGAGCTTGCTCTAAACTGGGACTGGAATGGTCTGATTTCAGATGAAAAACTCTAAAATGTCCTGGTATTGGAAGGAGAGTCAGATCCAGGTTTAGCGGTACCTGAAACTCACACACTTTGGGGGCCCTCTAAGAAAAAAAAAGACACAAAACTAAAAACAGAAAATTAGGCAGAGTCTTGGAAGAGGCCTTCAATCTGAGGTTTCCTCAGATTCATAGTAAATCTGCTTCTGGCTGAACATTGTAACCTAATTTTCCTGTTGAGACCAAATGGCCTGGCAGGTAAGTGAAGAGTATCCCCCAGAGCCTGATTGTCAGACATCCTAGAAAGAGGTAAAACTGAAGTTGTATCTGAGGGTGTTTGAGAGAGGAAATTTGCCTTCTCTCTCAGATCTCTGGAGGCTGGTCCAGATGCCAAGCTTCAGACACACTAGAAGTCTCCTGGTCATGGAGCTGGGCTGAGTTCTGTCACTTGGACAAAGACTGGGATCTAAGCAGGCTAGTGCCACATTCAGACCCCAAGGCTGAATCTAAGCTTGCAGCTCTGAGAGCTGTTGCAAAGGAAACAACTGTGACTCGTGCAGATCTTTTCTGTCATTATTTTCAAACTCGAGGAATGATGGGATGAGTGGCAGATTAACTCCTGCTGTTCTGTGAAGAATCCAGGGGAGAGCCTGCTCTGCACTTAGGACGTGTGGTAAAGGGAGGCATTGCGAAGTGGTGGTCTTTGGGGCAACAGCACCCTCAGAGGCCCAAGGGCCATAGAGGCAGGAATAAGACACTTTTGCCAAAGTCAAAGTGCAGGAGGGACCTAATCCTGAGTGGAGAGGAAATGGCATCTTGCAGAAAATAAGTGTTGAACATTTGAAGGGGAAATGAGTTTCTATTGGGTCTCACACTCACTCGAATTTGTGTACTTATCAAATGCATCAAGATTTTTAGGAATAGGTTGTTGATACCTGGTATACATACAGTCAAAGCAAATAAACACTAAATACACATCACTACATTTCCTATCACTGAGACTTTGCCCCTGAGTTCCTTTCTTTTTGCTCACTATCTGCTCTTCTGGAATCTACCCGCATTTGATGAAATTGATCTGTTCTATGAGATCCAGCTCAACTGGCCATAAACTGAAAACCTTCACTGATTCCCCCAATCATAAATCATCCTTTCTTTTCTAGAGCTTTTTGTCTTTACCTCTTTTATGGCCCTCTACTGTCACTTGGCGGGGCGGTTACTTTGTGCACACCTAGATTAGCTTCTTTTGACTTTAAGGATTAGGAAGTCACTCAGGTTATCCCAAATCTTGTGCGTTTCTTTTTGCTTATTAGTATTTGTAAAAGGCAAGAGGGCACACTGAAATCTCACGGGAGGCAGGGGCAGCCCTAGAACTGAGCTTTCCAGATGGAAACAAAGTTGGGAAGCCATACGAACCTATACAGCTGTGGGTTTGGCAGTCGTCTTCATGAACGGGTTGAGCCTGATATCACACAAACCCTGCAGAAAGGAACCACGACTCATTCATCTTTATATAGTAGCAAGTAGAACTGCAGACGCAGTGGGCAGGAAGCATTAACCACATGGTGCACAGATGGATTGAAGGTCGCCAGGGTTGTAGAGTCAATGTGTCTCTTAGAGGAGGATGCCATTCTGATAGCAAACTGAATGAACTTGGTTATCCACATATTATAATTACACTTTCTCCCTCAGTTCCTCTACTCTCCAGAACTGCAATCTTTCCACTGAAAAATTTGTCATTACTTATTATGACAAGGTTTAGTTTCCAGACTTTCATATTCCAGTCTTCATCTCAGTCTCTGTGTTTCCCTCAGAACAAGACTCTTGGCACATAGTAGGCTCTCAATAACTGTCGAATGAGTAGGTGGCTAGAAGATAGCTGTAATATCCTTCAGCACACACACTGTATGTAAGCTACCAGGGTCTGGAGATTTATTTCCCCTTCAGTTTGTTTTTCACTAAGAGAAGGAGGGGGGTCAGTGTTCTTTGATGCAAGACATTCTTCTTTCTTTATATAGGTAAATTGCCTATTTAAAAGAAAAACCAAAAAAGTACATAGTTGTATTGAAAACACAGCTCTATGACTCATGAGAGTTACTTTATAATTTGACTAAATTTTTTTTATGGAGAAGAAACAAAAGAATAAAAATATATATTGTCAAATATTAAATAACTATCTTGAATTGAATTGAATTCTTGGAGAAGATATGAAAGCTCCGCATCTGGGGTCAGGATGGGTTAGGGGGGAGGCTTGAATCTTTAGCTGATTTGCTGAAGAAAAATAAGGAGTGTGTAGTATGATGTGAAGAATAATCCTGAATTGGCATGAGCAAGAAAGGTAGGATTTGCCTGCTTCTTTGAACATAAGTTCATATCTTTCATGTTCATTATACTGTAGACCATTAAGCTATTTTATGGGCAAGAGAGAAGTTCAAGTACAGCACAAGTTGCCAAAAGGATTATGAAGTTCATTTTGATTGATCAATAATTAACTGTACCTTGTGAAATTACAGGCTTGACTAACTGTGGAGCGTATTGTAGTGAACAGCCCAAGCTGCCAGAAAGAACAGAGAAGACAGAAGAAAAAGCGATAGAAACCGAAACATCTGTCCCCTTTATGCTGCAAGAGCTGGTAGCCAAGATCTCACTGTCTCCTTCTCTATCTAAAGTACAAACAGCATAAAGCAGGGACTGGATTGATATGAGACACTACAGAAGATGTTTGCTTATAATTATTTCTAGCACTTTTTTGAAGCTCAGGGATAAAACATTTCCAATTATTCATCAAGCTCTTGGAACTCATGGGCCTCT
Organism: Mirounga leonina; assembly: GCF_011800145.1. NCBI lineage: Eukaryota > Metazoa > Chordata > Mammalia > Carnivora > Phocidae > Mirounga > Mirounga leonina. The sequence goes on along the minus strand of NW_023270377.1, from coordinate 82,803,681 downwards.
ATAATAGGGATTTAGCAGAACAACAAATAGCACACAAGGATACAGATGAAAGGAAGGAATGTGAAGGGATTATTAGCATAAAAAAAGCAAATGACTATTTGATGGAATTACAACAATACAGGGAATCAGAGAGAGAGTTGGAAAAGTAATGTTAATTGATAAATACATAGCTTTTTAGCATTAATGTGAATTATGTCATGGCTGTGAAATGAATACCTGTTATTTTCTTTTCACATGTGTGTGTGTGTGTGTGTGTGTGTATATATATATTCACATATATACATACTCATATACATACACATACACACCTTTTGAAAGATAAATTTCTGGATGTTGTACTTTGTATTGTCTTAGTGGCTGTCTTGGAAATGCTACCCACTTTCTTTAGACTGTTGATAGTTCCAATTCTTAAAATATTGGTGGAAATCCCTTTTACTAATATCTGACAACCTCGGTTTATCCAAAATACATGACTATTTGTATTTCTTGTTTATGCCTGCCTATTTCTTTACAGGTTTTGAGTATTGTCTAATGGGGACAAATGCTAAAATCTAACACAAAGCATAAGATTGACTATTCCTGTTTCTGTTCTGTAATTCCTCTACATGCTCTTCCTCTGTTAGTACTGAGAAAAGTTAAATTTTCTATAGATAATAGTAATTTTAACCCAAGTATGCTTTAAAATTTGCATTTGGCAGATATTTAAATGTCGGGTGGTCTCAAAGTGAAAGGGAGAGAAGATGAAATTCACTTTCTAACTACAAATACCTGAGCCATCCTTTTGACAATATACTTCAGACCAGAGGATAGATTTCTTTTCAGAAATATATTGAATTTATTATTTTTTTAAATTACCTCTGATTACAAAAAATATTTATTTTTTTTTAATAAAATAAAATACTTGAATAAAAAAGTACCAAGGAAATACAAAATAAATGGCAAGATGGAATCTCTAAGACTCTTTTATTTTCCCAAACGACAAGGACCCACCCACTGGCTGTGCCATTCAGGAATGATGTTGAAGAGTCTATTGGCCCATTCCACCATTCCATCATGGATTCTGCTGGTCCCAGCATGGCCTTCAGAAGGCAGAGAGTTGTTCAAAGATAAGGTCTTTGAGGTTCTATGTAGTTTTGTTTTTATTTTTGTTCTCTAAACTCTGTCTTATATATATAGCTCAAATTTTTAGTTTGAGTCAGAAATAGCATACTTACTGGAGTAGTCAAGCACATTAAAACTCACGATGGCATACCATAATAAAATAAATCAGTTTTGCTATCTAGTAATGTTATGCTTTAAAGGATTTAGAAAGTTAAATTTGCAGTTTAAGAAAGCGCGTATTTATAAATTACGATATATCTGCCACCGATATAATATTAATAAATATTAACACTACAAGTCTGCATAACTGTAGTTTTAAACACAAGAACCCTTTCTGGTCAGCTTGTAGGGGTAAATAAGTACAAAGTATGAGATACTATAGGATCCCAAAAGAACTGAGACTTTTGGAATACCAGACAAGTCAATAAACACATATGTACGAAATAGGATTCCAACTTTTTTTTGAACAGAGAAAGCATTTACAGATGGAAGAAACATAGATGAAAAGGTATCTAGTCATTTTCTGCACATACCTCTCCTGAAATTGGGAGGAGGGAAAAATATTTCAGTTTTATACTGATTTTCCTATGGCTTTTGGAAATTATTTATTTACATTACACTAAAATAAATACCACAATAAAGTTTTTGTTTACTATGATTTAAAGTAAAGTAAGTGTTTTATGACCAGGATTTAAAGTTACATTTGGGACTGCAAGTAATTCTTAGAAATGGATATTTCCCTGTTTTGCTCTTACACTAAACAAATCTGCAGCGTGTTACTTTAAAAATGAAATAAAGCTTGTGTTCATAGTGACAGTCAATAACACCGCAGCATAATAATCAATTGCTATTTGTAGCAGCAGGACTAGCAGTGGGGGCAGATCAGTGCAAATTACTGTCACTGTGTGCTGTCATGTATGCAGCCAGCCAGTAGGACCCAAGACAAATGATGCCCTATTCAGTGGAATGAGACAGGACTTAGTCATACCTGCACAACAGCAAAGGAATGCCGGCCGGCATCAACTACAGCAGGAAAGTGGATACAAATCTAAACCACTGATAGGTGAGAAAAATAAATTAATCCAGCTACGAGTTCTGCTCCCAAGATTCAAAGTTAAATGCTCATACTTTTTTCTATGAGCTGGAAATTGGTGGATTACAGGTGTCTTGGGAACTACAAAAAGGTTAGATGGCTTTTTAGTGAACACCAGAGAAGTCTGTGCTGTACTTTATGCCAACGTTGTGGAGAGATGACTCTGAAACCAGATTATTGAGTGTAAATTACTTGTCAGGGCCAGTTCTAATGACAAATTTAAATGATAATTTATTTGTCATACAAATACGTAACAGCCAAGAGGGGGAACAACCATGTTTGTCAATATCATTGATCATTGAACTATTTTTTTTTTTATGAAATCTTGTTTATTTTTATATTTAATTCAAAGAAAGAATGGAAGTTTCTGGTCTATCTTTGGGAAAACTGGAAATCTTTTTAGCAAATCAAGCTGGTAATTTTGAAACCAAACCTACTGACTTTTTACCTTAGTCTCTTTGTTTGATGAGTCAGGCCATCCGCCTTCTCTTTTGTGGGCAGGTAATACAGAGAGGTAGTACAGGGAGTGGAAGGGGAGGGGGAGGACAGTATTCAAATCTGCAAAGGAAACAAGTTGAGCGAGTTGACAACATAGGAATCCTTCCATTTTTAATGCTTCCCGGTAGTTAATTAAGTTTGCTGAGAGGTATATTAACTCACTCAGGAGAAAAATACTTCAAATGTTACTTTGAATGGAATCAGGACCAGCCATGTAATTTACTGCACACTGTGTTAAACGAATCTGTGGTGCTCCTTGTTCAAAAATAATTAAGAATTTCAAGACAACAACAGCAGACCATTAAACCAAGTGAGGGGCCCTTCTAAGTGTGTGGACTCTTGAAACTACTCAGCTTGTACATCCATGAAGCCAGCCCTTGATGGGATAGTTTATCTTCCTACACTTCAACCTCACCACAAACACTAGTCTAGTTTGGTTTATGTTACTTAATCAACCCTCAATAAATTGATCTCTAAAACAAAGATTGCAGGCTGATAGCCTGCAGGCTGAAGTTGGCCCAGACACATAATTTGTTCAACCTGATGGGTGACTATTATGGGTCAAGACTGAGTGACAGCTGATCCCCTTGGAAGAGAATTCCTCTCTTAGTCCCCATTATTTCTTATTCTTTTACAATGAGCCATTTCGCCCCTTACATTATCGGCCTAGCCCCTGTTAACATTTGAGTTTGCCTCCCATAAAATGGCTATGAAAATCTTTAGCCAGCATTCCCTGCTCCTAATAGCAGTGCAAATAATAGTAATAAAAGCATCATGCTGATAAAGCTTCATGGATCTTAAGAAAATATTAGTTAAAGCACAAATAAGTTAATAGTATTGATGAATTGCATATTCTGAAAACTATGCTCTCAGGAAAAATTTGCATTAACTCAGTACCCCCTTTAATGAAAACCTGTTAGGAAGAAATGCCACTCTCCACTTCACCCTGTTTCCTTCACTTATCTATATGGAAAAACCTCAAAAATTCACTTACCAATGTGCTGAGCCATTTATAATTCTGAAATCACATTAAAAGCAAGTGACAAACACTGAGGGAGGTGGAGGGAGAAACACTTAAGTACAATTAAAAGAAATTGAAATGACCCTCAGAAGCAAACTGTGATGAATGAAAAATAGTAACTCTCTTCTCAAGTGAAATGACTTTCTCAAATATGCCTAAAATATGCACATTATTTAGAAATGTGACAATTCACTTGATTGTTAAATATGCTGGCAATAAATTGTAGTTTCCCCAAAAAGGGACCAAATGACCTCAAAAATAATGCGTTTCAGATTTAAGAAAACATTTCTGTCAAATATGACGGTGTTTTCAATATAGTGATTTCTTTATTGATAGCCCATGTTATTAATGGCTTAAGTATATAAGTCTGTCTTCTAACTCCATCATGAGCAGAATCCAAATACAAATCCAATGTACATTTTTATTGGTTTCAACTTGCTAGATTATTTTCAAGATAGAGTCTATGCCGATTTAATTGTGATTAGACCTACCTTCTGGATTAAGCTCACATATAAGAAGATGAACAAATCCTAGAAGGTTGTTGTTTTTTTTTTAATCATTGTATCTGACTAGTCCTTTAGCTTCCCAACTAATGAAATGAAAAACTTAGTATAAACTTTTGATTTCTGCCGTATTTTACCAATAAAAACTGTTTGCCTTGTTTGAAGCATCTGGAAAAAAGAATGTGCACAGCAATACCCTTGAGTCAAGCTTATGCCACCCTTAACTACTATTCTGAGATGTCAGGTCTGTATAACTTCATATTGTAGTGTTTTAGTTTTTAGTTCTGCCTCTATACCCAAAACTAATTTTACTCAAAGAAATTTTTTGTCAAGGGCGCCTGGGTGGCTCAGTCGGTTAAGCGACTGCCTTCGGCTCAGGTCATGATCCTGGGGTCCTGGGATCGAGTCCCACATCGGGCTCCCCGCTCAGCAGGGAGTCTGCTTCTCCCTCTGACCCTCCCCCCTCTCATGTGCTCTCTCTCTCTCAAATAAATAAATAAAATCTTAAAAAAATTTTTTTTTGTCATGTAAATCATCATGGATTAGAAACGATCTTTAGGAGATTGCTTTTAGAGTATTATTGGTATTTACCAGGCAGAGAACAGATAGGGCTACTGCTACCATTATTATAACTTTACAGAAGATGTCTTTTTTAATAATGAAAACTGTGTAAGGACTTCGGCTTTTTCTGTTTGAAATATTCACCACAGAGCTCAAACATTAAACTTGGTTAAACTAAGTAAGTAGGTAAACTGTGTTAGAGGTGGGATTTTTTTTTTTTTTTTTTTTTTTTTAAGCAGAATAAATTTAAGGTGGAGCACAGTATGTCACAGTAAATGTTCCCCAGGGAGAAATCTATCTCATGAGGGTGTGATGGACTTGCCCCAGGGGGACTATAACACCAGCACCACTAGCCCATTTTCTGGGTTGTTTGTTCTTCATGAAGTTGTCTAGATATTATCTACACTCCTTTCTTTATTGTCATTTTTCTACATTGATCTCCTTTTACAATTGGTGAATTCCATATCATGGTGTTTTTTTTTTTTTTTTTTTTTTTTATATTTATATTTTTTTTCAAGTGGGGAAATTCATTTTTTGGGTTTTTTTTTTTTTTTTTTTTTTGTAATATTAACATATCCCTTGAGGAAGAAATATGGTTTATGGAAACATAAATAAGATTTGAACTTGACAACAATGGATTAGCACTAAATGGAAACATGATTTGCATACCCTCTATCATTATGTAGAACCATCTGGAGCAAAATGGGTCAGGGATGAGGCTGACTTTGTAATCCTGTGGTTGACTAACACACACACTCACATGCCTGACAAGTGTCAGGGCAACAGTTTGCACTTATGCTTAAAGGCCCCAGCTCTTTCTACTGTGCCATGCTGTCTTTCTCTAAGCTCTATGGGTGATAGGCCTCTGTGCTTTAAAAGCTTTATTAATAAATAACCCATTTGACACTTTTGAGGATTTTTTAGCTTGCATTAGAGACAGAGTTTACAGAACTGGAAATTCAAAATAAACATGGTTGCAATTTCCCTCATGATTCCAAAACAAAATTAAAACTGGAATCAGTTTTGAATTCTAGGTTCTCAGGAAAGAAGCACATACCATATAAACAAGTTTGATAACAGAAATTTTTTTGAAGTGTCTTTTCCATGGTGTCAAGGAATCTATTCAGATTGTATGCAATTGCCTAAAGTTGAAATTTAGTAGAATCTTCTGAATCATAAGATAAATCCAGCCTTATTTTTTTATGTTTTCAGGTAAAGAGTATTTTTTGTAGTAAGTTTAATTATTTGAAAACCCATTATTCATTCAACAAAGTATGTAAAGGAATAGTATACATAAAACAACGGAATGACACGTGTCTTCTCCTCAATTTGTTTATAATGATTAATAAAGTACCTGTGTAATATTTCTCAGCTAACAAAAATATTAATTATATAGTTCTGCATACCTTTTGGATACACAATAGTATAGAGCATCAAAAATAACACATGTGGGAAAAAAATCTCACATTCAAGTACATTAAATAGCAGGTACAGATATCAATCTCATGACTACCTCATATATGGAGTTTCTTTTGTGTGTGTATACTTAAAAAACAAAATACAAACTCAGTGTTATAACAACTTTGTCAATTAACTAATTGCACAATCTACAATATCATCACAAACTTTCTAAGTACTATAAACATCAGTTATTTTTGATGTTCTTTCTATGTTTTCTGCAAACTCCCATGTGAAATAAATAACAGTATATATTGAACTCCATCGTTTATTGGTAATCCTGCTCCTTATTAATACAAAGAAAAAAAGAACCTTAGTAATTCCATTTGTTTTATGTAGCATGTATATGACTAAGAGCATATCAATATATTTTTTTAAAGAATTTATTTATTTATTTGACAGAAAGAGAGAAAGCATAAGCATGGGGAGTGGCAGGCAGAGGGAGAGGGAGAGGGAGAAGTAGACTACCCGTGGAGCAGGGTGCCCGATGTGGGACTTGATCCCAAAGATCCTGGGATCATGGCCCAAGCGGAAGGCAGACGGTTAACTGACTGAGCTACCCAGGTGCCCCGAGCATATCAAGATTTTTATTAAAATAGAAACTCACCTGAAAGTTTGCTTGCAATGCTGACAGTATGCTCATAACTGTTGGTTCCAAAAAAACGTTGTGAAGAATTATAATGATCTGAATTGTAAGAAATGAATTAGCATTAACTAAAGGTGGTGAAAATCTCTGGTTCTCATTTGCAAACCCTCCCCCTCCTGTCTTTTTTTTTTTTTAAGATTTTATTTATTTATTTATCAAAGAGAGATAGCACAAGCAGGGGAAGCAGCAGGCAGAGGGAGAAGCAGGCTCACCGCTGAGCAAGGAGCCCGATGTGGGACTCGATCCCAGGACCCCGGGATCATGACCTGAACTGAAGGCAGACGCTTAACCAACTGAGCCACCCAGGCATCCCCCATTTCATGTCTTTATATTGGATTTTGTCACAAGGAGAGGTATAGTCTTACAGGGAAATAATGAGGTTGACTGGGCAGCAACAACATAAAGTAAAGTGAATGGATCTAAGGGTCAAGATTTAACTAAATAAAATATGCTTGACATATTTTTTACTAAGAAAAAGTAAACTAAATGGAAACCATTTTACTAATATTATATTATTTAAAATTCTTATTGTTAAAAATTTTAAGAAGAGGGCGCCTGGGTGGCTCAGTTGGTTAAGCGACTGCCTTCAGCTCAGGTCATGATCCTGGAGTTCCTGGATCGAGTCCCGCATCGGGCTCTCTCCTCGGCAGGGAGTCTGCTTCGTCCTCTGACCCTATCCCCTCTCATGTGTTCTCTCTCTCTCATTCTCTCTCTCTCAAATAAATAAATAAAATCTTTAAAAAAAAAATTTTAAGAAGAAAGACTGTCAAAAATGTCCTGTGCTTTCCTGTCTTGAAAGATGATGGTTAAAAAGCCCCAAAACCAGACATTAAGGAGGAGAAACCAGAAACAAAGTAAGGCTGATGCCAGAGGAAAGGTTAAGAATAAAAATCAGGGCCAAAATGCCCAAAAAAGGGAAACCCCACTACAGATGACACCCTGTGTTTGTGGGGGAAATTGGCTGATATTCCCAATCCAAGGAAAGCCATGTACATGAGGAAATGTTCAGCAGTTCAATCTAGGATTGAAATAATAACGGAGGTGTTTCTTGCTATGGTCACAAGTCAGTTCAGTGACAAGAAAGGTGGCACCCAAGTGTTCAAATTGGGCAATATGCCTAGTTATTATCTGACTAAAGATGCGTCTCAAAAGTTGTTGAACCACTGCAAAACAAACAAACAAACAAACAAACAGAATTAAAAAACCCTTTCATCAGGGGGTGAGAAAACTAAAAGATAGTACTGCGTCCAGGACCATTCTATTCATCCCCCACTTGTCACCACAGAGGCAAAAAGGTAGTTTTCCTGAAGCTGCTGCATTGGCTTGCTACTTGTGAATGGATTCTGGTCCTCAGTTTTGTTTCTTTGTGTTGAACCCAAAAGCAATTTGTCATTGCCACCTCCACCAAAACTGGTGTGAAAATCCCCAAAGATCTCACTGATGCTTCCTTCAAAAGAAGGGGCATAAGCCCAGCCACCAAAAAGACGAGCTCTTTAACACAGAGAAAGAGAAATACCAGGTTACAGAGCAGTGAGAGGTCTGTCAGAAAGCTCTGGACTCTCAACTTACGCCCAAAATCAAAACTGTCCCTCAGCTCCACAGCTGTGTTCCAAGTTCTCTCTCCCGAACAGAGATTATCTTCATAAATTGGTGCTCTCTATTTCTAACACAGTTAAAATAACTGAAACATTAAAAATACAGTATTGCTTTAAAAACCATTTATACCAGCATTTGTTTTCAGTTCAATTCTTCTAAAGATTTTTTGGTACACAGAGCAAGTATACGTTTAACCAAAAATAAAATTTATATTATAACCAGTTTTTCAAAATCTTTTTCTTTAAATTAGGTAACATTTTTGTCATTGACAAATTTGGTTCCCTATGCAAATTATAACTACCAGATAATGAAGGGGTATTGTTTGTAAAGTAACTGTTCAATACAGTAATACTAATTCAATAGTCAATCAGTATTATTTTTTCCCAGAAATAAAAATGATTTTTTAAAATACAATACTGGCTAGTTAAAGTCATAATACTATGGGCATATATGGAGTTTTCAATAAACCTGGATTTTATTTTTTATTTATCATATGACAGATGATCTGAATGTAAGGGTTAACAATTTTAAAAGACATTGATTCCATTTATAGAAATAACCATAGACATTAATAGATAAAATGTGTATGTTCCACATATAAGGAGATTTATGTTATGTGATTTAATAAATATTAGTGACATATTACATTTCTCTTGGTTTAGGGAAAGATCTAGATTCCATACATTATAGAGTGCTTGGAAAAAAGAGTAATTCTTGACTAATGGGGGACTCTGAGGGAGAAGGGACTGCCTGATATTTAGGAAATTATTGGAACTAGCACAGGGTTAGTTTATTAGCGTTTCCGTTTAAAAACTTAACAACCCTGTATAAAACTTACAGGAAAACTGACAACCAACTATCCTACAACAAGAAAAATGATTCATTTCTCGAAGATGCCCATTGAGATACTTTGCAGGCACTTAAGATTCATCAAATTGTAGCATTTGTAATATGGGAAAATAGCTTTCAAAAATAATCCTTTCCTTAAAATGGTGGCAACTGTCAAGGGCCTAATATAATTTGGCAAAAAGTGCCTCGTGCACTTCAATCAAGAGCTGATTTAATCTTATTACAAAACTATAATGGTTTTATTGAACTCCTATCTAGTCTCTATTGGTCTAGTCTTGTAGATGGAAAATTACTTCCCCTTTTTGTTCTTTTAACTTAAGATGTTTTGGAAAAGGAAATTAAACTTTAAGTTATCAAAATAATGTTGTAGTTGATTGAAACAACAAGAAAACTTTGAAGTTAAAGTAGATTAGTTGGAGAATGTCAATGAGGCTTCCATGGAGCGTTTAAATGTTTCATGTCAATTATAATGGGGCACTCTTCTCCCAAAGATAGTGAAATAGTATCTGTTTTGTATTATCTTTGACATCTCCAGAAAGCTATCCTTCTGCACACAATAGCATAATTCATATGGCACCACTGTCCCACACAAGAATAGTTGTACACATCTATTTGAAAGATTGACCAGCTAAAAATAGGTAACTTTGATGAACATTTATGCTCCAAAATGAAAAAAAAATGCATTAATTAAAGGTTCTGTATGATGCATATATCACTAAAAAATTTTGGAGATATAGTAAAAAAGGAACTGTAGAAGTTGAATGTGAAGGGAGGGTGAGTTTTGAGATTTCCGTAAGAGATTTATCCCTGGCTATCCCTCTGTGCAGTGAGGGATTTGAAGAATGACTGATTAATAGAAAAGATCCTCATGAGCTTAGATGTCTTTGCACACAATCTTTCAATCCACAGGGTTGGCTCACTAAGCTCTCAACTTCAGTCACAAAACTGTCCTGGTCTTTGGAACAAATCTGCTCCTAGGTGGAAAAATATGGTGTCTCAGCATCAAACTAACATTTTTATTTGGAATATATGCCTCCTATAACTATGCTTAAGATTTCCTTGAAATTAAATCTGTGGCTTATGTTCCACATTTTAGGAGCTCAGTACTTGTCAGGCAAGAATACCCATGTCATTTTCTCTGTGACAGAAATCTTTCTCCCCTTGGTGCAATTCTCCTAGTGTTCAGAGATATGTTTTTGAACCTTAGTCCTTGTGGTTGGATTCCTGCTACTCATTCTTGGATCTACTGATCCTGACAAGGTCTCTGCTTGGAATTTTGCCTATTTCATGAGAAATTCATTGGCTTTTATCATTGAATCACTCAGATATGATTAACTACCTAGAATTTATTATTTGAATCCTCAGTGGGTTCCAGGATCTGTGCTAAAGGTAGTGATACAGTAGTGATAAAACAGAATGTGTTATCTACCTCCCTGGGGCTTACAAGCTAGTGGGCAAGGCTGGCATGAGGCATGTGATCAGAATAGTGATGGATGTTGCAAAGGGCCATGACAAAGGGCTATGGATGCGTATGTCCAGATATCTAGCCTAATCTGGAAGATTCAGGAATGGCTTCTGGTGAAACAACTTTTAAGCAGAGGCCAGAAAAAGGAATTACCTAAGTGAAATACGCAGAAGAACATTTAAGCAGAAGCAAACACATATAAAAGATCAAGCAGCATAAAACTATGGTGGATTAGAGAAAATAAAAAACATGATGGCTGGACTGTAAATGGGGTTGTACCTGCTTGAATTTTTTCTGATTGCCCAGGGACTTACCATGATTACCTGCCCTGCTTTATTTCCACTTAAGTCCAGTCCCCTGTTCCTATTACATTGTTATCTGCAGCCATGGTATGAGTATAAGGTATCTCTGAAGGTAATCTTTGAAGCAGAGAAACAGAAGTCAAAAACTTCTGTGTGGTGAGAAGCTAAATTAGATGTTCAGAGTAAGAAGTATGTCAGTGGATTAGGTTTGCTGTGGGATATGTTCTATAAAAAAAAAAAAAAATAGCAGGAGACCCTGACTGTGAGGGATAGAGTGGGCAATGCAGAGGGTTTAAGAGAACTCACCATTAGCAAGGTTAGACCTTGTCGAGCTGAAGCAATCAGAGAAATGAATAGACAAAAATAACTGTTTCCAGTCATATTTTTGTTTGGAACAGAATGTTCACATTTAAGTTTAAGATGTGTTTCTAAATTTATTCTTAACATATTTTTTCACTTTTCTTTAAAAGTTAAGAATGTCATTAAAATGTGGAGCTCAATCACATAATATTGTTTGGGCATTTTTAATTGTGATATCTAGATGAATATTTATGTTGTGCACATTATGGGTGACAGCAATGGGACTCCTTGTCACTAATTTTCCTTGTTCAGAAGCAGGAACAAATAAGTGCACACTGTCACTCTGTGCTTATGCACTTAATTTCTCCAAACCAGCAGAGAACTAGGTGTGGGAGACAAGTATAGAGTTGCTCTTTCAGGTCTTCTCCAGGATTTCCGTGGAGAGACAAAGGATGCTGCCTGGGGCAGATTGGGAGTTGCAGAACAACAGTGTGATTCAAATCATTAACATGGACAGAAAGAGTTGGTGGAGGCTAGAATAGGAGACATATTAAGGAGGGAGAATACATTTGTCTCTGCCCAAAGCCCAGCTCTCATCTTGAAGACTTCATGGTTATTTGATATGTGTGATCATTTTAGCCTGCACAGACCTGTTCCATATTTGAATAGACTCAACTTAAGTCTTTTTCTAATCAGAAGGCTGATGAGTGCACTCAAATACCAAATTCAGGAATAGTGGAGAATTCATCAAAACATTTCCACAAATTTGAATCAATCTGGGCCTCTTTGGTTTCACCTAAAGGTTATTTTATATAAACTTTCATATCTGAGAGAAACACAGACACCACTCCAAACCCCTCCTTGAAGGTGTAGCAAGAAGGGTTAGGTTAAAAAAAAAAAAAAAAAAGAGGTAAGGTTAGGCAGCCTCCATCCTCCAAAATGACCCCCGCTGATCCTTGTCTCCTTCTGTGTGTGCCCTTTCGTAATGAACTCTCTCTACATGTGGGTAGACCTAGTGACTCACTTTTAAGAAAAAGAATATTGCAAAGATGTTGGGATGTTTCTTATAAGCCCAAACATGCAATTAGCCAGCAATTGCACCACTGGGCATTTATCCCAGAGAAATAGCAACTTCTGATCAGACAAAAAACCTGTACGTAAATGTGCAGAACGACTTTAATCATAATAGTAAAAAACTGGCATCAATCCAGATGTCCTCCAACAGGTAGACACAAGCAGTGCCATATACCTACCATGGAATACAAGTCAGCAATAAACAGGAACAAGCTATTGACATAAAGAACTTAGATGAACCTCCAGAAAATTAGATTGAGTAAAAAAGTCAACCGCAAAAGGCGCCTACTGTATGATTCCATTTATATAATAATTTTGAAATGAAAAATTACAGAAATGAACAGATTAGTGGGTATCAGGGACTAGGGGGAGATGAGGATGGGGAAAAAAAAGTGGGCCTGATTATAAAAGGACAACATAAGAGATAATTGTGTTGATAAAACCATTTGTTATCTTGAGTGTGGTGGTGGATACAAAAACTTACACATAATAAAATCATGATGAATTCGATACACAGGCAATAAAGTACAAGTGAAACTGGAGAAATCTGAATAAGATTAACAGATTATGTCAATGTCAATAATCTGGATGTGACATTTCATTGTAGTTTTGCAAGACGTTATTGTTAGGGAAACTGGATAAAGGGTACATGAGCTCTCTCTGTGGAATCTCTTACAACCACAGGTGATTCTACAATACAAATTTCAATTAAAATACTGATGGAATGTCACTTTTGAGATCAGTTTACAAGAAGACCTGTTATTTCTCTCTGTTTCTTGCTATCTCTCTTTATCTCTGTCTCTGTCCCTGTCTCTCTTAGGCCTTGCTCTGGGGGACACCAGCTGCTGTGTTGTGAGTAGCCCTATGTGAAGGCACATACATCAAAAACGTGTGTCCCCAGCCAACAGCCAGCAAGAGCCAAGAGTCCCACGAACAGCTACGTGAGTCATCTTAGAAATGGGTATTCGAAGGTCTGCCAACAGCCATGTGAATGAGCTTGACAGAAGATGCTCCTTCAGTCAAATTTTGGGGTGACTGCGGCCCATGGCCATACCCTGAACACAGCCTTATGAGTGACCCTGGACTGAAGCACCCGGATAAGCCATCAGGATTCATGGCCATAGAACTGTGAGATATTGAACAACTGTTGTTTTAGGCGGCCGAGTTTCAGGGTAATCTGTTAGGCAGTAGAGGATAGCTAAGGAAAGAATCACACAACTGACAGTGACAGATGCCAAAAGTTGTCTTCATTAGGTTTTCACAGTGTCTGACAGCATGGCAGGGCCCCCATACCTCCCTCTCCTCTGTAAAAACAAATAAACAGCCCTACTCCACCCTGCTTTTAGCCTGCAAGGCTGACAGGTGTGGCTCCCCCGCTCCTTGGTTTCTGGGGGTTGGTTCAGTGGGAAACAGTCTCAGGAGATTGGAGGGAAGGGGGAGAGTGGAGTTTTTGGCTCCCTCCCTGAAAGTCACCTCAAACAGGCTAGATGGATGTATCCACTAACAGAAGGTTCTACCCTTTTTAGAGCAGCCTGGGGGCCTGGCCTCTGGACTCTCCCTCTTCTGTTCTGCTCCCCTCAGGTCCAGGGGTGAGTAATATCTCAGGTGCTGTAAGTCCTGAGTTCTTGCAATATCCCTGTGGTTGCACTACACTCCCAGCCTACACCTCTGTGAAGTCACTGACCACGTACCCCACCTTGATAATGCCCTCTGCTACTCAATGAGACTCACTGGTATTTCCATGTGACTTCCCTTTCTCTTCTCTCGCCTTTTTCTACCTTCGGGCCATTTCCTTCTACCAAAAGACCTGTTTCTCCTTCGTTTTTTCCTGGCTTTACCCTGGTGTTCTAATGTGGATCGACTTGGTTTCCCCAATTTTCATTCCGGTCCCATAATTGGGCACCACAAAGAGTATTACTTAGAAAGCAGGAATGAGCAAGCAGTGACAAAGCTATTCTTATTTTGATCTAGGGCCACCTTTTAAAGTTGTGCAGTTTTTGTGCGGCAGAAAAATCTCCAGACAGAAGGAGCAACTGAGGATTAAAATCTAGACTCAACTGTGCTCCACCTGCCAGACATTGGAGCAGGGCAGTCCTTGAGTCAAGAAAGCGGCACGTGTGGTTTCTTCTAGAGACACCTTCTGTGGGCCAACTTGTGCTCCCAGAGGACTCCCTCTGCTGCCTGGAGGGGATCCTTTTTTCTAAATACCGCCAAGGGCATTCTCTGCTCTCCACAGCTCTGCTTTTGGCTCTGTTACACTAGGGTTATCATTTATAATATCCCTAAAATATGCACGAGGACAGAATTCCTTCAAACAAACAAGAAGAGTTTTTGGATCAGGGTATGTGCTTTTTACAAATAGGAGGCTAAAGGGGACATTTGTATTCTGCCTAGGTAAAAATAACCGCTGTGTTTCCCTTTGGTTGGCAAGTTTTCCTTCATTTGTAATATCCCTGTATTCATCATCTATCAGATTTCTGTAGCCTATTGAATGGCCGCCAACATGATTGGGCTTCAATGAAAACACGAAATTAAGCCATAACGTAAGATATTTTTAAAACTAATTTGGCATCTCGGTTTCACCAAGGCCCTATGTGTTTAGAGTTCCTCTCAGATGAATAATGGACCCTCAACGACATATCAATTGAACAAAATTCAGAGGCCGGTGACAAAGACACACGGTTTAAGCCTATACACGAAATGTCGTATTTGAGGTGTTAAGGAGTTTGAATAGAAGCTGATCTATGAATTATCTGGACACTGAACATCTCTCCTTCACTCCTTCAGTCACAGCATCTCTCCTTCACTCCTTCGTTCTCCTCCTCGACTGTCCCAGGGTACACTGTATTTTGAGGTACTCGAGTCCCCGTGCTTTGTGTTAAGAGGAATCTACTTCCGTCAGCGCTGGGTCTGCAGGGTGTGGGACGCTTATGGCCCTTCTCAGGGCAGCAGGGGCTGGTTTCTGTGAAAGGTTTGCCTGCAGGCATCCTGTGACATGGGTCTCTCGGCGGAGCTGAGCTTTTCCCATGTGGCCTAACCAGAAGGCACTGTGGAAGTTTCTGGGCGGTGATTTAATTAGGTTTGACTCTGTGATGATTAAAATGATTCCATATCAGCTTTCCTTCAGTTAAAAATATGGCACAGTTATACTTTTTCTAAATATTCTCTGTGTAAACATTTAATTTCTTGAATTTCTAAATGTTGGACATATTCTCATTAAAATTACACTTTCCTATCATCTCTGCTGTCTCAATAAATGTATTATAAAAACATCAGGTTTTAGAAAGATTATTTTAATCGCTGATGTGTATTATGTGAAATATTTGACTTGTAAAGTAGGTAATGAGAAGATGCCATTTTGTATATTACTGTAATATAAGTAGCACTTTTTATTAAAAATAAATAAATATAAATGGAAATGGGGTAATCATTGAAAACACAATATTTCTCAAACACAGAATATAATAAAGCTCATTCAAAATGTGTAGTTTTATCCTCCTAACCTAAGGAAATATATTCTCTCTTATTTAGCTTTTAAAATAAAATAATGTGGTAGACAGAAAAAAATGTGCACATAGAGCTTTCAAGATTTTTATGGACATTTATTTATAAATATATGCAAACATTCTTTTTTCTGTGTTTTCTCCTTGTTGGCCAATTGCAAACTGATCACTTACAATTGTACTTGAGTGCTTAGTGACCAGAAAATTTACAAATGTTGCTGCTGCCAGAGAAACTGGAAGTGCACAAGCAGATTGAAGGAAATACTACAGGCGAAAATTAGCCATCATTAGTTACCCCTGCTAATATTGCAGAAAATTGGAATGCTTGCCTCACTGAGAATTGGAAACATTTCTGAAGTTTATTTAGAACAATGCAAAAGACTTTTTATATACATACATATAATTATTTTATGACATTGTGTTGTTATACTGTGCAACTATATTTTAAAATTTATGTGTATTCAATAGAGCTAAGATTTTTTAAATTTCAAACTTTTTGTTTCCATTTTATGAACTATATATTTAAAATGTTATAGAAAGGCAAAAGTTTTAGATCATAAATGCTGGGCTATATTACCAGTTCTGTTTCTATTAATTCTTTATCGGTATAGTACAACTATCATATTGATTTGTAGGTTAATTGTCACGCAATTATGTCACAATTAAAATCTTTCTTCTGAACCTATCTTTAGTTAGTTATCAATAAACCATTAGGCAATCAGTGTGTTCTTGGGAAACTAACTGAACAGAATTATAATTTAGGATTCAGCTGGAAAAAATGTTCATTGAACACATACTATGTTCAGTGGCATTATTTTAGGTCTTATGAAGAATTCAGAAATAAATTAGAGGAAGTATATTATCCAGTGAGGGAGAGGTTTATCAATTACCAAAATGTTCAGCAGAATGTTCTAAATGTTTTCTCATGGAGGTGAGTGCATGATGATAATGTTAAGAAAACAATTTTTTATATTGCTTCATGTATTTCCTTTGTCTTCATAGGCTTCACTTTTTGCCTTCTGTCTCAGACTTTTCTCTTTTTCCATTTTTGAGAAGAAGAAGAGAGATACAGAGACAGAGACAGAGAGACAGAGAGAGGGCACTGTGAAGCAAAACAAATGTTCTTAAAAACAAATGTGTGTGTGTTTTGTTGTTGTTTTTGTTTGGGGGAAACCATAGCTGATTCCTACTATATATTACTTTTTTCCGTCTTGTGCGACTAATGAATATATACTTTTCTTGATATTTTCAGTGTTTATGCTTACAGATGACCTTACTGTCAATATCTCTGTCAAGTACATTTCCTCAACACCTGTTATAAAATGCTACAGGCTTCCATGCACATGTGATACCATATTGGAATGATCCAGTTCATTTGACAAAATGCAAATAGGTAGAATACATGTTGCCTAACATATTTAAGCAGCATTATATTTTGATCAAGGGAGGCTTTGGGAAGATTTTGGATGGCATAACATATAAAGATTCTTTCAGCATGTTTATTATTGAAACCAATAGACCAAAGAGATGCTATTGAAAAACATGCCCTTCTTGGTTAAAGATAATGCTGAGACATATGATAAAAGATGTGTAATTAAATTACAGTTTTCACATAGCCATTGCACATAAATCCATACCCATATACCTATAAGTGGATAGGCATATTATTTTCTAAAACATATAGATTTTTAGTTCACTCTAAATCTTTTTGGAAGAGTTTTTGATTCATAAGTTTCCATAAAGAAATTAAAATGAAAAAATGGAAGATATTTTGTTGGAATTTTCATCTTTGAAGCATTTCCTGTATACAGAAAAACCATGAAGCATTTAACACCACTAGCATGAGACTGGTAAAAGTTCTGTCAGTCATTGATTTCTTACACTGTTAGTATGGTACAGAATTTGCATAATATAGAATATAAAGAAATTTTAAGATTAATTAAATTACCTTATCTATTCAATAAAATGTTCTATGTGCCTGCTATGTGCAATGTCTTTGTGTTTGGCCTTGTGGATTAATTAATTAATTAATTTTTTAAAAAGATTTTATTTATTTATTTGAGAGAGAGAGTGAGAGAGAGAAAGAGCACAAGAAGGGGGAGCGGGAGAGGGAGAAGCAGGCTCCCCACAGAGCAGGGAGCCCAATGCGGGACTCGATCCCAGGACCCTGGGACCATGACCTGAGCTGAAGGCAGTCGCTTAACCAACTGAGCCACCCAGGTGCCCAATTAATTTTTATTATTTATTTATTTATTTATTTGATTTTTAGAGAGGGAAAGTAGGGGGGAAGGGGCAGAAGGAGAGAGAGAGAGAGAATCTTAAGCAGGTTCCGCACTCAGCACAGAGCCCAACACAGGGCTCTATCTCACGACGCTGAGATCATGACCCGAGCCTAAATCAAGAGTTTAATGCTTAACCAACTGAGCCACCGAGGCATCCCTGGCCTTGTGGATTTATAACTGAGGAAGACTCAGTTCCTATCTTCAAAGAATTTTTGTTACACACACACACACACACACACACATGCATGTGTGCAGAAATACACATCATCTAGCAAAGATTTTTCTCCCAGTTTGGTCATAAGGTGATGACCAGAATGAGGACAGAGTTATTTGGGGAATAAAAAGTAAAAAAAGAAAAAAAAAATGGCACTGCAAAAAGTCTTTTTTTTTTTTTTTCTTTCCTTTTAGGACTATACTGTAGTCCCTTTAGCCACTGTTTGCTTTCTGCTGTCTCAGTTGTCATGGTCACCCATGGTCCGGAAGCAGGTGATCCTCCTTCTGATATGTTGTCACAGGTCAGCAGCAGCCTAATGCTATGTCACAATGCTTATGTCACTCACCTCACTTCACCTCATCATGTGGGTATTTTATTATCTCACATCATCATCATAAGAAGAGTGAATATAATAGAATAAGATATTGTAGGAGACAGAGACATTTTATTCAGTAACTTTTATTATATATATTATATATGCAATAATATATATGTTATATAACTTTTATTCAGTACATTGTTATGACTGTTATATTTTATTAGTTGTGGTCATTAATCTCTTACTGTGCCTAAAGTTTAACTTATGTTAAGCTTTATCATACGTATGTATGTATAGGCAAAACACAGTACATCTAAGGATTTGGCACTATATGCAGTTTCAGGCATCCCCTGGAGGTCTTGGAACATACCCCCATCAGATAAGAGAAGGCTACTGTAATTCTCCTTTTTACTCAACAGCAGGGGAGCCGAGGACACAAGTGAGATGCTCAGGTACATAGATAGAGGTGCAGAGAGTCTATCCCAGGAGCAGGCACTGAGAATCTGAATGACAGATACATGAATGCCAATTTTGTTGCAAGCCACTAAGGTAAGTACTTAGCACAGTATTATTCTCAAATAGATACAGATGCTAAAGATCACCATCCTTAAGAAAGACAGCATGATAAATACATGTTTCACCATAAATAAGGGTCCTGGGATCGAGCCCCACATCAGGCTCCCTGCTCCACGGAGAGCCTGCTTCTCCCTCTCCCACTCTCCCTGCTTGTGTTCCCTCTCTCGCTGTGTCTCTCTCTGTCAAATAAATAAATAAAATCTTTAAAAAAATATTTTAAATACTATATCTTTCCTTAGTGCAAAGCCATGATTCTCTTACTTCTGTATAGAACAATGATACATATATACCATTTGGTAGAGTATTTGCTTTGAATGTGACTAGATTTATTTTATTTTATTCACCATCCTAGAGTAGCTTGATTTTTACTTTGTGTTGCCAAAACTTATGTCTTCCGTTTGTAATATGTTACTTTCAGTGGTTATTGAAAAATAAACTTTGAAAGTCTACTGCATATAGTTTTTATAAAGATTTTCACCTGTGTAACTTATTGCTTAAATTATAGGTTTCTGATGTCAAGAACTTATTTTTGGGGGCGCCTGGGTGGCTCAGTCGTTAAGCATCTCCCTTTGGCTAAGGTCATGATCCCAGGGTCTGGGATTGAGCCCTACATCAAGCCCCGCATCGGGCTCCCTGCTCGGCGGGAAGCCTGCTTCTCCCTCTCCCACTCCCCCTGCTTGTGTTCCCTCTCTCTCTGTGTCTCTCTCTGTCAAATAAATAAATAAAATCTTTTAAAAAAAAGAACTTATTTTTTCTTTATTTGCAGAGGTCATTCAAGTAAATGGTCAATACATGTTGGTTATCTCATTATTTTCTAATAAGTATGTCTTCCCATCAAGTAATTACCAGGAAAAGAAACACCAGCATCTACTGGAAAAGCAGAGCTCCACTGTAATATGACCAGGTCCCTGAACATGGCTAGTCTTAGTTCTTTATTTAGTCTTTGAGACTTAACAAAAATGCGGCCTGACTATAATACACATCAAATAACAAATTGAGTAGGAAGGAACATAAATAATATTGGATTCATAAGCTCCCCTGCTATCGTTGTTTTATACACAGGGCTTAGACTTGATTAGGCAGCACGGGATGATGCAAATGGCCTAACAAATCTCTATTAATTGGGAAAGATTTCTCAAAGGATGTTGATTTTAAATCTTCTCTGAAGGAGTTGAGTAAGAATGTTGGAGAAGAGAGTTTTCCAGGTGTTAGCTTGTTTCCATAAAGGAACAAGAAACAAAAATGAGGTATTTTGGAGAGGAAATGCACTTTGAGAGTGTAGTGGGAGACCCTGAAGCCTGTAAGCAAGATTACTATGTACGAGCTGTGACCAGTGATGGATTCAGTTAGGGTTTGAGCAACCTGGCTGCTGTGATGACAATTATATAAGGGAAGCAATTTGTGATGGAAAGCCCAATGAGATGATAAAATGAGTCAGTGTTGCAGCAATGATCATGTTGGTGATGGTAATAGATACACATTATATGGGTCTCGGTTTATAAAATTCTCCCACCTTTTTGTCTTTTAATTTGCACAAAATCCAGTAATTAAGGCAATTACTAAGACCTCTTAAAAGATTGATATGTATAGAACGGCTTATGTCAAAGATTCAGAAATATGTAATGGAGAAGGGAACTGAACCTAGATTTTCTAACATCTGATTCAAGGCTCTTTTGGAGAGAAAATAGCAAAGCTTGCTAATCAAGCAGCTGGGTAAGATGACTTTGCTAAGGTTGGTGATTCATTTATTCCTGTATAATGTAATTATCAACCAGAGAATGCGTTGTCTGTTAGGCTTCTTGATACTTCAAATTTGTCTATTTAGAAATCTGGCCAAAAGAAAACTGAGGAATATCTTAATTATCCTCTGGAAGAAAAAATCAGGGCAAATATCAAAGTTTTTACCTCATGAATTGTTATTGCTGTTGTTTTTCCTATTGGTATAAGGACTATTGCAAATGTGCACATTGTATGAATTTTCACCAAGGAAAGCCTCCTAAACAGTATAACCAATAACCTAATTGTGTCAAGCATTGATTCCAATGGCAAGTTTGCCTGAGTGAAGACTAGAGAATCAGACCCGAGCTTGTACAGAGACTACAATTGGACATTTTAGTGTGCAAAAGGCAGGGAAATATTGATGGTTTCAGAGTCCTAAATATATCACCATTTCAAGTAAATTAATAAAGTATGCCTTGAGTTGTAGTTAAATATATGGTCACTTGAGACTATCTATATGTAGCTTCTCTGGGTGTAAGAGAGGAGAAATTGTCATTAAAAATATGCTAACCAACAGTTCCTACCCAGAACACTTTTACTTCTATTTTTAGTTCATGATTTTATCATCAGAATAACTGATAACTGTGCTTTTAGACCTATCCATTCAAGAGAATGATGTCCTTACTGATTAGGATGGTTGCATAGAGGAGATTTGTTGTTGTCTATTCTGAGTGTGAGCTGTGCCAGCCTTGAAATATTTGGTGTAGCAAGAACAGTACATGGTTTATGGGCTCACTCTAATGGTATGCAGTTCCATCCCTCATTTTCCATTGATAGTTAAACCATTAAAGAAACAGTTCGCAAGTACCAAATTAAAAGAAGTCGACTTGAATCCACAGCGCATATAAACCATTCTGATTTCCAACTATAATCCGTTCAGATGGCTAAGACTCAGGTTTAATTTGATGATTGGTAAAGGAAGTGCATATCTGGGGCTATCTCCAGCTTAGACCTTCAGTTCAGTAAATATCATCTGCACTTTCTGGCAGACACTATCTGCAATGATGCCCAAATGAGAAAAATCCCCCTCGTCAGTCATACATTTACTAAATGATATTAGAGCAGTTAAAGGGTTCTTAGCATGAATTTACCTCAAGAAGTCCAAAATTAGACTGAATTTTGTGCCGAGAAATAGAAAATGAACTAATTATTCAGCATAGAATGACCAAAAATACTGCAAAAGCATTTCTTGCAATTCCAGAATGTAATGGGGTGTATTGTTCATTATAAAAGATCATTGTTCTGACTAACTTTTCCAAAGTTGTATAAGCTTGAGGATACTTGTGTTCACAGTCACAGCTTCTGTTATCCACCATGAGCTTAATTCTATGTTACTCTTCTGGAACTTTGTTTTTTATCATGAAGTAATCAGTTAATAATTTATATTTCAGTTCACTGGATTCCAAAACTGATGTTTTGCTGATTATAGAAGCAATATTCAGGAGAAATAACAGATAGGGAAATAGAATTCAATGTGAACAAAAGACACTTGAAAGAATAAGATGCTATAAATGATAGGATTAAAAAAACATTCTGGAATATCCATCTCATTGATACTGTTTAAGGATATTTCTGTAGTGACTCAGAGATGCTTGCATGTCCTTATGCACAAAGCTGTTTATTTCATACCAAATTATGAGCTACAGATGATTTTTCAAGTTTTTTTTTTCCTCCTAGACATTTAGCAAAACCTGGTCACAAATAAGCTTTGGAGAAGACGATTTTTCTTATTGGTGATTTAGATTGGATCTGAGGAAACAAAGGGTAATTTATAACTTTAATTTTCTAAAAGCATGTGAATTGAATATGCTAGGATTCAATAATGCTACTGTGATGCTTAACTCCAGCTGTATCTGTCTTTGTGAATGGTGATTAAAAAAGGCAAATTTGCTTACATCTTTCCTTGCTGACACTGAGGTCATTGCTTTATGGGTTTGCTTTCATTTGCTCATCCATAGTAATTTCTATTTTTGGCTACTCTTGCAAAAAATCAGATGCCCTGGATTGAAATAGATATTCTCAGAGTTCATTTGTAACACCAGGCAAAAACTATAGTATATGGGAGAAAAAAAAAAAGAAGAAGAAGAAGAAGAAGAAGAAGAAGAAGAAGAAGAAGAAGAAGAAGA
>NW_023270377.1:82753393-82780405 GCF_011800145.1 Mirounga leonina | reverse complement strand
GAAGAAGAAGAAGAAGAAGAAGAAGAAGAAGAAGAAGAAGAAGAAGAGGAGGAAGAGGGATATGGCTGGTTTCATCATAAAACATAACCAATAGCATTATGATATTTAACCCTGAAATTCCACACATTGCTCTTCGTTACCACATAAAAATGCTTTTATAATGGTCATTCCCTGACATGAAGTCTTTATAATATAAAGACATAATTTATTGCCTTACCTGTAACTGAAATAATGACTAAATCATTAAAAAAAAAAAAAGTCTAGTAGCTCCTTCAGAGTAAATCTTCCACAACTTGCTACAGTGTAATCGTAAGCATGTTATACAGTAAGTTAGCCTGAAGCGAAGTTAAGCAGGCAGATTAGGACTGTAATATAGTCTCAGGACGCATAAATCAAGCGTGCTTGCAGATTTCCTTTCACTTACTGCTCCTTCTTACAGTTCAGACAAGTCATAATTACACATCAGTAGGCATTGTGAACAGAGGAATGAGCTACAACATAACGCACAATAAACCCTGTCATATAAAAGCAAACTGGATAAAATAACAGAAGCAATACTCCATTTTACAACATCACACTAAAGAATTACACCGGGCCATTGTGTATTATTCTGATCAATCATGAATCCATCCACAATTGACAGCTCAGTGGGCAAAAATTTACCATTGAAGAATAGTTTCCAGTTTTATTATTTTCTTGTTTGATTATACACATTAAGTACAAGACTGTGTGTGATTCTGAAAAGCCACAGGTACATAATATAACACTGCCCCGCACACATTGCAATTAAATAAATTCTGCTAATGCTCTTTTAAAGCTTTCTTTTATTAGACATGCTTAAAATAATTCATACCGGATGAACTGTAAGTGGTTCTTTATTCGTGTTTTATTAGTATTATAATTTTGAGTAATTATTCAGGTATTCTTGTTACCTTAGACCAAAGAGATGTTGACTCTGAAGTCTTTTCTGTTATTTTCAGGCTTAGATGATATTACCACTAAGCTCAAAGGACCCTCCTTTATCACTAGGTTTGAGTCGAACATTGAAAATGGGATTTAATGAAACATGAGCAAATACTGGTTGTTTCAGTTCCAATAAAATATTTAAAAGAACTAATAAATGTAAGGTAATTGTTGAATGCTAATCTAAAATTGCTACTACCAGGCTTATTTTATAGTTGGAGCTCAGCACGTGTTGGGGGGATATATTTTTCACTTACTCATCAAATATAGTTTTGAGAGGAACCAAGGTGTAAAAATCTACTTTATACTCGTAAGAATTTAATTATGGTTAATATATTAATGATATCAGAAATATAGAGAGAATAATTTTAGAGCCAAAGAGTAAATTATATTCCTGGAATTTCCTTCCAGATGTTACTGGATCCACATTTTAACTATTATTTATGTGTACATAAAGGAGATCCTATTGAAGAATGAGGAGTTCAAATAACTACTTTACTTTAATTACTTATTATTTTGATTTTTTTTTTCTCCATAAGATACTGTTTCATGGCTATTAGGATTTAGAGAGAAACAAAGGAATGGATGAGAGAATTGAAGTCTGTTGCATGTGATTTAAGCATATTTTTGGCAAACACCAGTGACCTTGGAACCGGGAGGCCTAAGTTGAGGTTTGAGTTGACCTAGGCTCCACCATGTCCTCAAGGGGCAGAGCCATATTTTTCATGTCTATCCACAAAATCTAATACTGTGGGGCATCATTTTCATTTTATCCAGAAAAAATTCCCTATACCCTTGTTCCCAGAAGAGTCTGTGCTAAACTCTAACATAGCAATTAACTTGTTGCATTATAATTGTCTGTTTACTTATCTTTCTTTGAGGTCAGAACAGAGTCTTAACATTCTATATCCATGATTAAAGGGTAGAGCTGATTGGCATAGAGTTGAAGCTCAAATATTTGTTTAGTCTTGACTCATAATAATGACCTTAGCAATATTCATTGATGGTGTAGTATGTGCCAGGCACTGTGATAGATGTTTTATAAACTAGATCTCATTTAATCTTCAGAAAAAAAAAAAAAAGGATATATTTTACTATTGTCATTCTAATTTTGTGTATGTGGAAACTTCCCAAAGTTACACGGCTACTAAATGAGGACCCAGGATCTTAACCCAGTAGTCCAACTCCAGAGGCCCTCCTGGTATCTATGCCTCACTCCCTATCATCTTGGTCAGTCCCTTAATCTTTATTAATCTTAGTAAATTTAATTTCCCCTTCCATAAAGAGGTTCTGATCAAAATTCTTGAGGTCAAAGTTTGATTCTGAGTTAAGCCTTATGCTGGCCACCATGGAACACCATAGGAGTCTGTACTAAGAACATCTCAACATAGGGGCTTGATATGGACAGATCTGCTGCAGCATCTCCTAGGATTTGCTTGCATCTTTCCTTCCTGACACTGAGGATATTGCTTTATGGGTTTGTTTTCATTTACTAGTCATCTAGTGTTTGTTCTGTTCTTTGTTTTGTCTTGTATTTGCTCAGAACTTCTGAAAATCATAAGTAGACTTCTAAAAGGCTAACAAATTATTTCTCTAGTACAGAGGAATGGGTGCTCTTTGAGTTCCAGAGTTGAAGCTGCAGATTTTTTGGTAGGATTAAGCCAGAATAATTTCTTACATTATTGGCTTGCTTTATTGAGAACATGGACATGATGGTGTCTTTCCTACCCCAAATGAAATTTAATTGAGATTGGATCCCCAACTAGCCCATTGCGGCTCCATCTGTCAATTAAGTGGGGATAAGAGTAAGAAATTGGTAACCTGGCACTGTGCCCAAATTAAAACACTTGGTTGATCAGGAATTTAACACTTTATCTCTTGGTTGTTACTACTGAAATGAGACCTTAAGGGAATGAGGGACTTCTATGAAAGCACATAGCCGACCTAGATTTAAGAGAGGCAGAAGACTTCCGAACAGAAATTTTTAAGTGTGTGTGATTAAAATGTCTTCCAGTCCAAACATTTCATTTAGTAATTTTCATCTCTTTCCTATTGTGAAGGTTTTCTATCAACCACTAGTAAATAGTCCCATGGAAATGGTAACTTTGTTATATACATTCTTTTCTTTGATTAGTTGTATAATGAAATTAACAAAACGTGTCAGAAAATGAGGATAAAAGGAAGGACAAAAAGACCTTATTAGGTTTTATTATCTACAAGCTCAGAAAACAACTCCTAAATAATCGAGAAGCCTCCATCTCTCCTCATACACATACCCACAGTTAATTTATTAGAAATTACACTTAATACTAAGATCAGCAGCTTAAGTTCTGAACTGTTTGACTCTTATCTATTAAGGTGTGGATCAAGTCAACAATATATGAATTAGTTAGTTAAAATTGACTAAGGGAACAGAGAAGGTGATGAAGATCTAAATAATCTCAAATGCAGAAAGTGAGTAAAAAGGGATTAGCAGCTTTGTCATGCTGAGAGGTGGCAGAGCATAATTTTGTCTTTAACTTGAAGTGTTGCTGACATCAGGAAGAATTAGTATAAAAAGTCTTATATGAGACGTCTGTTAACTTGGTCAGCCAAATTAGAAAAAAAATTCTTTGAAATTTCTAAATAGTAATCACTTTTCAATGGGTATCCATGTGGACAGCAAAACTGTATGAAATACAAATACGGTTGAACTTCAACTGTATGAAAAAGACATTTGGGCCATAGAAAATATCTGTTGGAATATATAGATATTGTAATAATGAGTAATTCATAGTTGATTTGCAGTTTGAAGATTATATAAGTATATGCAGCCGTAGGGTTAAAAAGGCTTTTTCTTCTTCATTTATTTTCTCAGAAAATGTTATTATCTAGCCTTTTTAAATAGCAAGTATGCAAATTTCTGATGCTTTATAAATGTTGCACCAAAGAATTCTCGACCAGTCAATTAATTTTTTTTTTGATTGTCAGCAGCTAAGTATCTTGTGAGAATAGTTCTTTTTTTTCTAAGTTGGTTTGTGCAGAGCTCTAACTCCATTTCCTGGAGAAGTCTTTCAGGAATGGGGAAAATAGTGCATCATGTGAAAGGAGATGTTTTCGCATCTTGGAAGTTTAATGCTTTCTTTTTCCTACCTCTTCTCTCCTTTGTAGCTGAAAAATGGAGGAGAGAAAAACATAGGATAACAGCTTTGGTGTGAAAATTTGGTGTATTAGGAATTACTTGGTATGCATTGAGAATATTTAGTAGGCATTTGAGTTTATATTAATCTCAAACTACCCCCAACTTTTATTTATGTAAACATCTGTAGGTGTAGAAGGCTGAAATTAAATCTCTGAAACATAGAATCTGAATTTTAGGAGGAACACTTGAGACTCATAGACATATAGATGATAGTTAAAGCCATGAGCCTGAATGAGGCCTTCAAGGGAGTGAATATAGGTCAAAAGGAGAATAGATACCATGATCCAGTCCTATGGCATCCAGCATATTGAGGTTGAGGAGACAAGAAAATCATGAGAGTCTGAGAAGAAGGAAACAGTGAAGTAGGAGGAAAATCAAGGGAGTGTGGCATCTTGGAGGCCACCAATTGAGGAAAGAGCTTCTAGATGAAGCATGATAAAACCTGAGAACTAGACATTAGACACAGCCATGTGGAGATGAAAGCTGACCTGGACAAAGCAGTGTGTATGGTGTTTCTAATAAAACACCTTATTCATGTGGGCTTCAGAGAGAATGGGAGTAGAGCATTTGGTGGCAGCAAGCTTCAACAACACTTAAAAGAAAATCTCCTATAAAGGGTAGCAAAGTAGCAACTGGAGTAGTAACTGGAAAGGGAAGTAGGGTTTAGAAAGAGATTAAGCTGGAATAAATACAGCCCGTTCATGTAATGGTGGAAGTATGTAGAGAGGGAAAAACTGATGCCTGTAGGAGAGAATTGAGGGTATGACATATTGGAGTGAGAGAGGATTGCGTCTAGTGTACAAATGGGGGGTTGACTTCAGATAGAAACACTGGTTATATCGATAACTATGCCTATGTCTATATCTATGTTGTTCTATGTACCTACATGTGACATCTATCACACCCATATTAGTAGTAATGGAACTATGGGTTTCAGTTGCCGGTAGGTGGGTAGATGTAGTATTTTGGAGTTTGTGAAAATTTCTTTTTACCACTTCATGTTTCTCAATGGAGTGGGAAGCCTGGTAATCGGTTGAATGTAGGATTGGGGCGGGGGCGGGTAGGCTTTGGGGTATAGAAAAGGATGCAGTAATCTAGCAGAGTGAGATAAGAAAAGCATAGCATGTTTGTCTGACAACATTAAGGTCCTTGTTCATGAATTTAAGGCAAGAATAAGTAGCAGGAGCAGGCTGGTTTTTTTTGTTTTTTTTTTTTTTTTTTTTTTTTTTTTTTTTGTCCAGCGATAGACAGGAATAGAGCAGGAAGAGAATTAAATTTACCCACAATTGTCGTTCGCCAGAGAGTACAAAAAGCTGTAAGAGGGGCAAGGGAGTTGGGATTAGAAGCAAGGGAATGATTGCACTGACGGACTTTGGAAATCAAGCTGGTAAGGACTGGGGTGATTTCTTCCAACATCTTCCCTAAGTAGTGTCCTTGGATGTTTTATCCTCTTTGCTGCCACAAGTTATCTGTACGACCCAGTACAGAATGGTCCATTCCCCCCTTTTCTTAATAGCCTTCACAGACTACTTATTGTCCTTAGGAGAAAGTATAAATGTCTCAGCGTGGCATTAAACTCCAACTTCAGCTTGTACTTCACTTCCCTACACCCTAGTCCATTCTCATTATTACCCGGTTATGGCACGTTCTTTCAAACAGTGTCTTTTACCCCATCGCTCGCTTTCCTGGAAATGCTTTTTTCTCATGCTTTTAGCCCCTCTTCATCCTGGAAAACCCAAAGAAAATTCACTGCTTTGTAAAACTTGTCTCATTTTATTTCAAGACACAGATAATTCTTCTTTTATTCCTTTTGCAACTGGTTAATATTTTTCAGGACACTCACTTTATATTGTAACCTATTATTGACATGTCTAAATCCCTAGAAGTGGTAATTTTTACAGTTATGGAATAGATATTATTTACGTTTTCCATTCCTGTTACTCAAATAGTTCCTGGCTTAGAGTTATCAGGAGGAATTTTTATGAATCACTACATGAACAAACAACCTGAAATGGGAACAAATAGTGGTGCTTATATCTTTGTAGGCAGCGGAGGAGTTTGAATTTAATATGGTAGACACAGGTCTTAATCCAAAAAAGAAATATGAAATATTAGGTAAAAATATGGCAGTTCTGTTTTGGGAAGATTGTGCTATGGTATCTGAGAGGTAAAAGGGGGAGCATGTCAGTTCTAGAAGAAACTAAAACAGACCTGAGAAGTTAGTGCAGAAACATGCCTCTGGGTTAGGAACCCAGCATTCTTGCAGCTATTACCACTGAAAGTTTCTCTAAAGCCCTCATTCAGCCGGATGTGTGAAATTTCCTGAGGTTGTTTTAGCATCAGATACCTTGTCCTTGAGCATGTGTGTGGCTGATTGTTCACCTGGCAACATTCACGGTCCCTGTTACTGCAGTGTCTCCCATCCACTGCTCCTCAGCTTCCCTTCAGAAAAGTGGTGGTGAGGATTTCTTGTTCTACGAACAATAGTTGGGGACTATAAGTAAGGTCATGGATATGGATGTCTTTCAAAGTACTAGACAAATGCGAAGCGTTATTAATTGTCTGAAAGGAGAAAAAAATCTGAAATTCTAGTTGTGTTGTGAGAAATGGAAATGTGGGTATGCATTGGCTTTACTTTGTTTATAAATGATTGCTAATTTAATGGGGAAAGTAAATATTTATGTCAAATCTTTTACTTTAGTCCAAAAAATGCACTCAGAAGGGAAATGAATAATTTTAAGTTTAAGATATTGAATAACTATGGAAAATCTGGTAAGTACTAATGATTGGAATGTTCCCACGATAACAGTCTTTTTTTTTTTTTTATGGTAAACGAAACCGTTAGCTAACAACATATTGAACTTTTCTCAGATAAGGCAGAGTTTAGGCTTTGAAAGAAATTAGGTTACTCCATACAATGAAATAACCTAAATAAAATCTAAACCGGAAAGAAAGCCAGGGAAGGGAGGTACAGAGAAAGTAAAAGGATGTTTTCCAAAGCTGGAGAATTGATAGGAAAAGAGGAGGGGACAAATGAGCTAAATTGCCCAAGTAAATTCGTTCAGGGCTCTAGGCCTGCAAGGTCGAAAAAAAATATATAGCAATCTGAAAAGCATCCAGTCTGCCTGTGTCGCTTCTGTCAACAGACTCATCATTAGGATGTCATGTGCGGTAATTGCCCGCTAAACTTTTGTGCGCTAGTTGAAAGAGCTGTGACCAACTATAGTTTTGAACCTATAGTCTGGCTGTTTGGGGACTTCTCACTAGGGCTGACATATATTTGAGTGAGGTCCTTGATTATGTGTCTGGCATGTCGCATTTTCAACCTAAAATCTTTTAATTCATCTTTGATGTGGCACACATCTTGAAAATAGTAAGAGGTAAAGCAGGAAAGAAGGAAAAATGCTTTATTTTTGGAACTAAATAAAACATTTAATATGGATAAGAAGAGACAAATGTAACAAGTGAAATTTTTAAAGGGGCCGGTTCTCATTAGGAAATTATGTGAAGAGGGAGACAATAGAAGAAAATATTTAAGTTTGAAATTATAAACACACACAGTTTTTAAAATACACTTATTTTCCTGTGTGAAATCCTCAGAGAATTTGACATTATTTGATGTAAGGGGTGGAGAACCTGTAAGCAGAGAGCTTTTCAATTACAAACATGTGGAACTTTTGCTAGATCCTATTCTGTGACTCTATCTTATAAATGAGATTGCCTCCAAAGAAAATTTACTGACTAGATGCCTGTGTGCCAGATATGACCACAGCAATGGCGCATTTGTTAACTCTAGTGTTTCAAAAGAAAAAAAAAACCCAAATTATCACAAATATTTAAAAATTGGAAGATTTCACATTTAAAAACAAAATCTAAATTTCCAGCAAAAAAGTCTTGACAGCAAGGAAGGGGGTTTCATAGCAGCTGTGCTTTCAATGAGGTATCCATTCCCTTGATCCCTGAGCTCTTCCTCACTCCCGGTTGGTCCTACACGGTGCCGATTTCACTCATTTAGGTTCTCTGACTGGCACCTATTGGCATAAATTTGAAACTCCACTTTTCATGGAGTCCTGATCGCCTTTGACAAAATTTGACTTTATAGCTCATGTTGCCACATTAAAACTTCTTTAGCTGCGGGGAGATAAGAGCAAAATTTTAAAGTATCAATTGTAATTGGCACCCCTCCTCAAAAGATTGACTTAGTATTTTAATCATATCAATAGAGTTATTCCTGAAGCAGAAAGCAGGACATTAATCCAGATTATATAATGTAAGACTATTTGTATTGACTAAAAGGACTAAAACACAATCAAAGTTGAAATTAGATCAGCACTTGGCAGTAAGGAAAAGGATCATTTCAACATCAAAAAATATCGATTAGAAATGGTGAGATGTAAACAAAGAAAACATCTTAGTAAAATAAATTTTTAAAAGCACCTATATCAAAATCTAGACAGAATAGTCTCAAACACATAGCATAGATTTAAAAACTGCTACTATACCATCTCTAAATAAAATAAAGAAGATTTTTAGAAATATAAAATGATCACATGTTATTTTTTTTCCCATTTGAACCAGATTTCTTGGATTAAATTGCTCTTTAAGTTGAATTTGATAAAGATAAAATCCATAAATGCATGCAGAATATATTCATAACAATATTGCACCTTGCGGAAAAAGTAGATGAAGTAGATAATATGATATTTTTTATTGGACCAATAAATAAAAGGCAATTCTCAAGCCCCAAAGTCTCAAGTACATTTTCACTTTAAATGAACACACTCATGAAGCATTTTATTGCAACATTTTCTTGTGGGAATATATAGGTAAAAGGCTGCAAGGATGTGAAAGTGCGTTGTAAACTGTAAAGCTCTATTTAAAAATGCTTCACGTTCCTGGCATACAGCTGGGCCCTGTTGTGACTTCTGTGTCCCGTGATTAACATCTATCTTACAGAATTCAAGTGAATTGCAAGAGAAAGGATCAGTACATATTTCATCACATGGGAGAAATAATTGAACCTATAGTATGACAAAATTTTGGATTAGCAACAATATTAATAAATATAATGATATGCTCATAACAGCCATTTGCATAATTATTATAGTTTTACTTCCAGTTATAGAATTGGGTTTCTTTTTTTTTTTTTTTTTAGTGTTTTATTTATTCATGAGAGTCAGAGAGAGAGAGAGACAGACGCAGAGGCAGAGGGAGAAGCAGGCTCCCCGCCTAGTAGGGAGCCCGATGCGGGACTTGATCCCAGGACCCTGGGATTATGACCTGAGCCGAAGGCAGACGCTTAACCATCTGAGCCACCCAGGCGCCCTAGAATTGGATTTCTAATAGCTAACATTTCTTGAGTGCTAACTGTGCACCAGTAAGTACTTCACCTGTATTAACTAATTTAACCCTCATTCAAGCTTAGGAATTTGAAAGTATTATTTACATTTTTAAAAAGGGGAAACAGACAAAGAGAGGTGAAGTAACTTCTTTGAGATCACAGAGTGGCGGAGTTGGGATTTGAACGTACCCCATCTAGCTCTATAGCCTGTTCTCGATTAGGTAGAAAATCTCAAGGTGGGGGATAATGACTTACTATGATGATAAATCCAGTTCTGCCTCCCGCAAAGTGTGTGCCCTCGGCGAAGTTTTTAACTTTTCCATGTCAGAGTTTATCCTTTACAAACAATAAAAGCAAGTCCATAGGTTTGCAATAAATATTACGTTAATGTATAAAAGGCATGCAACAGTGTTAATAGACCCAGGTATTCCAGAATAAGGGGTCATCTTTTGTTACTATTATAGTTTATTAAAATGTTCGCATGGTTATTAATAATTGTAGTAACTGGTTGGCACCTAGCATAATGATTTACAAATAAAAAGATCATTCACTTTTACAAAAAAAGTAGGGAGTACCTTCTTACCTATAAGGTCTTGTTTTTACTGCCAAAAGCAAAAAAAAAAAAAAAAAAGTTTATAATGCTGTTATAGCATTATACTGGCAAATACATTTTTGGTAGTTGAACAAAATATGGCTACTAGTCTTTCAGAACATAGTCAGTCCTTTAAAATCTAATTCTCTGTAGTAAGACACTACTTTCTAAAAATTCACATTTTATTTGAATAATTATTTTATAGTCATTTTCACAATTGTAAAACAAAGCAATTAAATTAATTTTCCCTAAATACAAATTAATAGACATTAATTATGAAATAAAACTTGCCTGATTATATATGATGGCACTGGCCTTGCAGATTAGTCCCATGCCACAAAAGTATGAGCCAGCAGAGTGGTAATGGCTGGACAGGGTATTGGGGGTAAAATTGAGGACAGAAAGCCACAGAGAATAGGGCAACCTTCCCCATGTCCCTGTGCAGGTACAGAAATTGAGGGAAGAGTGGAAAGCGAGAGAAAGTGAGTGAGAGACAGGCAGAGACAAAGAGAGAGATGGAGAGGAAAGAGAGGTTGAGAAGGGGAAGAGAGAAAAAGAGCTATAGCTGAAAGACATCCCAAATTTATCATAAAGGAATACACACACAGCTTTGCAAGGTGTACCATATGTAAGGACAAAGGGAACACGGAATACTGGAGTGAAAAGTAACGTGCTGGTGAATGGGCCTGGGAGTTGCAAAAAAGGGCAGCAGAGCACAGATGTCTCAGACCAGTGACTGCCCCTCTACTTGATGCCATATGGGACCGTCTCAACATGTTGATGCTACCGTGGAGGAATGGGCAAAACGTGAGCTGAATGAGTTTAAACCTAAATAAAGAGAAAACACTGACATGATTGAATTTACCTGAAACTGATTAGGTTAGATAATCTCTCCTCAGGTTGCATGAGATCTTAAAACTTATATTCTTGACATGTCTGATTATAAATCCCTTGAAAATTACACCTGTCATAGTGTCACTAGAAAATCTGAGTAAATAAAGTGTGAAACAATGATGTCTAAAGATGAGAGTTTTGTGCATGACGTATTATAAAATTCACTTGCAAAAAAAATTATTGGTCCTATATACTAAGTAAAAAAAAACAAACAAACCAGAAACCCTATAATTTTAGTTAGCATAAATATATACTGGGTACCTAGATATAAAACTAACGAAGGATGCAGGGCCCATATGAAGAAAACTGTGTGCTTTTATTGAGAGACTGAAAGTGAAATAAATGGAAGACAAGTGTTTGTTTTTGTATAGAAAGACCACAATATCAAATCTTCCTAATTTAATGCAAGTCCATTCAAGTTATAAATAATTTGTGTCCATCTGGGAAAATGTTCTAAATATTATTTGAAAAGATAATCATGTAATAAAAGCGATGCAATTCTGAAAATAAAAGATGAGTGGGGGAATCTAACTACAAACAATTGAAATATACTAAATGACAATAGTTATCATAGTGAGGAACAGGTTCCAGAATAAAAAAGGGGATGCCCCTGTCATAAAGAAAGCTGGGAAACAAACTCGTGTTGTGTGTGTGGGGGGGGTGTGAGTGTGTGTGTGCGTGTGTGTGTGTGTAATGTATGTCTGTATCATAGATGACAGTATCATTTCAAGTCAGTGGTATAAAAAGAGATTTAACAATTGTCAGATAATGATTAACTATCTGGAAAAGAAAATGGGATCCCTATTTTACTCTTGGCATCACAGTTATTTTGAGATGGACATGAGAATTAAATGTCAAAAAATAACACTTAGAAGAAGCAACAAAAACAGACTGGCGATTTCAGAATCGTAAGGTAAAAAGATTGTTGGTATGATATCACAAATTAATAGACTGATATATTTGACGACATAAAATTTAATTTTTTCCAATTGCCAAAACACAACACAAAACAAAAATCCCACCATAAAGTGAAAGGCAAATGACAAAATGGAATATTTATTACACATTTAATATATCTTGGGTAATCTTTTTAAGGTATAAAGAGGTCCTATAATCAAATAATGACAAAATGAATACAGTAATAGAAAAGTAAGAGAAAACACGAAGAAAGTTCAACTTTCTTATTAAGGAATATATTGGTTTTGGCTTATCAAATTAATGATTTTTTTTTTAAGATTTTATTTATTTATTTATTTATTTATTTGACAGAGAGAGAATGAGAGAGCACATGAGAGGGGGGAAGGTCAGAGGGAGAAGCAGACTCCCTGCCGAGCAGGGAGCCCGATGCTGGACTCCATCCAGGGACTCCAGGATCATGACCTGAGCCGAAGGCAGTCGCTTAACCAGCTGAGCCACCCAGGCGCCCCTCAAATTAATGATTTTTATTGATAACATCCATTTTGGTTTTAGGATGAGAAAGTTTACTTTATTTTTTATTTTATTTTTTTTTAAGATTTTATTTATTTATTTTGACAGAGAGAGACACAGCGAGAGAGGGAACACAAGCAGGGGGAGTGGGAGAGGGAGAAGCAGGCTTCCCGCCGAGCAGGGAGCCCGATGTGGGGCTCGATCCCAGGACCCTGGGATCATGACCTGAGCCGAAGGCAGACGCTTAACGACTGAGCCACCCAGGCGCCCCGAGAAAGTTTACTTTAATACGTTGCCCGTAAAGTAAATTAATACAAACTTTCTGGAGGATAATGTAGTAATATATTTCATAAGGCAGAAAAGAACATAGTTAGTGACCCAGTAATTCCATTATTTTTAAGGAAATAATCAGACAGTTATATAAATGATTTTCATTACACTGTTGTTTATGATAACAAAAAAAAAACCTTAGAAACAACCTAAATATCCAACAGTAGTGAAACAAATGATAGTATAATCTATAAAATAATATCACTAAAAGTGATATTGATCTTTTGACAGAGATTTGTGTGTTATATTACTTTAAAAATAACTTACCAAAATTATATATACACACACAGACACAAAGAATACATATACACGTACATATATATGCACTTACATATACACATACATATTTCCTGATATAAGACATGTTTTAACCTCACACAAATAAATTAATATATACATATACACATATATACAGAGTGTATTTATATACATAAATACTATAGCTGTATATTGCCTTTTATTTGTCATATATATTCACATCATATCTATTCATTTATCTGTATATATGAGTGTATATATTCTCTGATGATATAGACTATAGTTAACCATGATAAATGGTTATCTATACTATATCTATACTATATCTATATCTATAAATGGTTATGTATTCCTATCAGACTTACATAATGTGTGATAGGAATAATGATGTAAGTGTGATAGGAATAATGATGATTTTTATATTTTTTTATGCTTATCTATATAGTTAAACTTTCCTATAATATGCATATTGCTATGTAATTAAGTACATAATGCAAATAATTTGCCTATCATTATCTAGTAACTAACATCTTGGTTCTGTGACATACGTAATCAGTGCAATTCTGATCTGATTTTGTGCTTGGGTGAAAATAAAAGTTCATTCTTCATTTTAATCAACCCTTGCATTAATCCCTGGCAGTAGCTGTGTATGTAGGACTGCTCTGTCACTGATGACCGTGTGGAACGTAACTGGTTTCCCATAGTTGGCATGTTCTTAAAGAACAACCTATTGATAGTGGGCTGTGCTTCATTAGCTTTCTTCAATAAGGTGAGATTTGAAGACCGGGAGAGTTTGTCCCAGCAATGAAGGCCAGTACTATTTTTTCCTCCAAATTTACAATGAGTAGAGCTCTCTGGGTTTATCTTAAATTCTTGGTGAATATTCTCCATTAACGACACACTATCTTTTGTTGACTGCAGTTCATGTCATCCCTGCCTAGTGGGAACCCTAATTTGCTCTAAATTGCCAAAGTGCTCATTATGGAATGCTTAGTAGCTAGAGTTTGTACATAATATTTGAAAATCAACCTTAATTTTTCTGCCTGAGATGAATACTTGGATTTCACAGTAAACATAATCAGAGATTTACAGAAACCTGGTGAACTCTGTTTATTATACTTGCCTGGAATAGCTACAGAAAAGGTCAGAGGTCCAATGTCTTCATGCAGAGACAGATCATGTTCTAGCTGGTTCCGAGGAGGAAAAAAACAGTAGGTGACGCTTTAATGAATGGCTTATCATGTGAAACACACTATGTGATAATAGCAGTGTTGGTAAGACAAGAAGGGAGGTTTTTTTTTTTCTTCTTCTTCTTTTTTTTTTTGTAAGGGTTTAGTTAGTTTTACATTGCTTTAATGCTTACATCTCAACAGTAGCAGACAAAATGGTTCACTGCAACACTATTAAATTCTTCAGAGTCCTAAACAACTTTGATTTCTTAGACTGGACTGGAATTCCCATTTTACTTTTTATTTTATTTTATTTTATCATTTTATTTCATTTCATTGAAAGCTGACATTTTAGGAATTTAAGTACCTGGGTTAGAACCCTTTTGATTTCTTAAATTATGATTTTCCTGTACTCTTTTCTGTTTGAGTTGGCGGTAAGTAAAGCAAACAGAACAGAAGCCTCCTAGAGATCAAAGTTTTATTGTAAAAAGTGGTCTTACAGTACAAGAGAACTTGCTGGAATGACAGCAGGGATGGGCAAAGGCACTCTCTTCTTTTGTGAGTGCCTTTCTTCAAAATGCGGCAAACCAATGAGAACAGTTAGCTTAGCAAGTCCTCCTGACCTCAGGACACTCTCCTCTCATTCAACCAGCGAAACAAGACTCAGCTCAATGGTTAAAAGAAACTGTTGTGTACCAGTTCCTCTCTGACTTTAATGTACATATGAATAATGTAGAGATTCTGATTGAGGAGGTCTGTGATTCTGAATTTCTAACAAGCTCTCATGATGGCAATGCAGCTAGTCAGCAGATCATTCTTTGTGTAGCCAGGTGCGTACGAGTGAACAAAAAATTAACAATTGGGAAGATAACTCCAGAGAACAATAGGTCAATAGAACAGAATATAGTGAGAAAAAAGAGGTCCTAATAGAAGAAGAATTTAGTAAATGATAAAGGACAAAGGATCCAGTCCATCATTACTCTTGAGGAAATTCATTAGGTCTTTGATGCAAGGAAAATTGCATTACTGTCTCATACCAATACCAAAGTCATAGCCAGGTGTTTTGAGAAATTTTGTGTAGGGACGCCTGGGTGGCTCAGTCAGTTAAGTGTCTGCCTTCGGCTCAGGTCATGACCCCAGGGTCCTGGGATCGAGTCCCACATCGGGTTCCTTGCTCAGGGAGGAGCCTGCTTCTCCCTCTGCCTGCCACTCCCACTGCTTTTGCTTTCTCTCTCTCTCTAATAAATAAATAAAATCTTTTATAAAAAAAAGAAATTTTGTGTAAAATTCAATACTACAAAACAAGTCAACTTATAAAACTATAAAATAAGTATGAACTCAGAATAGGGAAATTCATTTTCAATATAAAACAGAGGGAGAACTCTAAAGAGGAAAAAATTGATATATTTACAATGTACAAGAAAATTTTTTTATATTAAAGTAATTAAAAGATAAATAATAAGCTATGGATATATTTGCAAAGCATAACATCCCTAGTAAAAATTTATTTTGGAAAGTTTCTATTTTATGATTCAGTAATGATACTTATTTTAGGAAATATTGAAGTATGCATAGAGATGTTTTAATATAGATATTATTTTTAAAAATTATAGTAGTATTAAAAAAGATAAAATATACAAATTAAGCAATCAGGAATGAGCTAAAAAATCTAGACTATGAGATATTATAGAAATATTGAGCAATAGTTTTAGAAAGTATTTAAAATTATAGGGAATTCTCATGGTTTATTTTTAAATGTAAAATTGTCAAATTCTATCAAATGAATATATGCATATATGTATATAATACATGTAATTATGCATATGTGTGGATGGATAGAAGAGAGATACAAATAGATATGAATATATATATATATATCTCCACATGGAGGAAGAAAACATTAATAAAAAGCAGATTTTAACAAATATTTTTCTCTGGTTCGTGATGTTTATTTTATTCTTTCTACCTTTTTTATATTCAAATTTTCTGCAACAAATGCATTATTTTCACAATCATCAAAGGAACTATAGTAATTCTTTTTTTTTTTTCTTTTTTTAATAAAAGAGGACTGTGAATTCAGGAGGAATGTGCTGTTCATGCCATAACAATTTTAGTCCTGACAAAACCCAGATCAGAGAAGGCCCAAAGCATCCTGTGTCCCCGTAGCCTCTCTTCTGACCCCTAAATAATGCAGAAGTGACTCCAAGGGGAAAGGCAGAGTACAGATTCTTCTTCAGTTTTTATTTGTCAGCGGTAAGCCATGATTAAGTATCTATGATACGTGTAGCACTCAGTTAATACATCTATTTGTAAGAACCTCTTAATGAGTTAGAGTGACAAACTATGAATACTTAGATAACAAAAGCTTTTCTATTTTAGAGTTAAGAACACATTTCCACTTTGAAATGTTTCTCCTTCGCCTATCTAAAAACACAGTGTGTCAATGAAATAAATAGCTTTGATTTAAAGAGAACACAGCATGTAATGGCCACCGTGCATGTATTTTATATAATGCTCCCAAGTCCCTTGTAAAATAGGTGTTTTTGCCCCTACTTTACGGATCCGGCAATTGAAACGTTCAAGATCATAGAGGGAAGGACTCTGTTTGTCTAGGGCTGTAGCCAGTATTCTTTCCTTTATGTTATCTGACCTTTCTTCAGGATTTTTACTTAATAACTAAGGACAAGAGGAGAAGCAAGAAAGAAATTATAAACCATCCTCTACTATGACATTTTATGGATTTGCACCCAGGTGCTTGGGCACTACGGCTTCCAGGGACAGTCTCTCTGATCTCTAAGCCAAGAGGTCCTTGTCTGAACCATGCTTAGGCAGCAGGCATTAACTGAGTTATTTCAGGTCTGTTTTCTGGCTGTCGATGTCCCCAGGGAAAAGTGTCCAATGTGTTTTGTGAGCATCAGTCATTTATTAAACTTCTCACACACTTTAGAGAACCAGTAAACAAACAGGAGCAAATTGTAAGAGAGGGCACAAATCTTACATGGTGTCCTAATTATTTAAAAAGAGGTTAAGGAGGTCATGGAAAATGTTTCTTTAATGGGCCAGTTTTTCTGCTTCAGATCATAAGGAAAGAGGTGTGTAGCAGGAGCTCAAATAACTTGAACGTATTCTTCCTCTTACCTCCAAATGATTTTCGCCAAGCAGTAGGGAATTGTTTTTATTTTTGCTTTAATGCCACCTAGTAAAAAGAAGCAGCATTTATTATTTATTTTAATGTGGTAAAAGTCACCCGTGAAGAATGGCATGGGAAGGGTTGAAACGGATACGACACAGGTCGCTTGTTAGCTGAGGTGGAAGAGTTTGAAGCACGTCCTTCAGCACACAGCCTGAACATTTGCGTGCCCTTCATTTCCACCCTTGAATGCTGTGGCTAAGCCTGGTTCTGACCACCTGCTTCAGCAAGAGCATGTTCTGTTGGTCTCAGGTGCTCTTAGAACACTTACCTGCTTTATTTCTAGTAGCGAAATCAAAACTCTATCTAAATCTGCAAATCTTCCTGCTGTTTTCATTGACCCGTCACTAACTTCTCTGGATTCTGAAACCCTTCCACCTCAGTTCCACAAACTAGACCAAGGAAATACTTGACACACACATTTGAGTATCCTGCAAATTGAAAAGAAAAACTATACTTTCTAAAAATGTTCTAGTTTTATAGTTTTTGTACTTAAAATATTAAAGTTTTATTGAATTTTATTTATATTAATAGCAACCTGTTAAATATTAATATATAAGAATGTATTTATATGCTATATTGATATACAATCATATGCTACATTATTATAATATAACAGGAATTAGACATTAATTTATTAATTTTAATAATATTTATGAATTTTATGAGAATTCTGTTTTCTATAATCTAAGAAATTATATCCCATCACTTTTGTCATATTCTATTCTGCAGAGGCAAGTTATTAGGTCCATCCTACACATGAGGGGCAGAAGTTACACA
Organism: Mirounga leonina; assembly: GCF_011800145.1. NCBI lineage: Eukaryota > Metazoa > Chordata > Mammalia > Carnivora > Phocidae > Mirounga > Mirounga leonina. Next base: position 82,762,279 of record NW_023270377.1, on the reverse strand, counting down.
AGGGCCTGAATACCATGGGGCGGGCATCATTCAGAACCATTTCAAAAGTAACCTCCCACAGAAAAGAAATATGAACATATTTGCAAATGGGTGGGGGGTGCATAAGTTTGAGGTAGTTCACATATGATGGCCTTAAATTTATCAGATATGCCCCTCTGAGACTTATGCAGAAAGTGTTGACCAGAGGCCTGAAAAAAGATATAAAGATTCGGAATATCTGGTCAGGAAAATAGAAGTTGACCAAGACCAAGAACAAGTAAAGAGTCTTGAAAGTGCTAAGAGATCAACTACGATAAAAACTAGTGAATTTGTTTAGAATCAGTTTATAGAGTTTTGGGGTTTCCTGTAGCAGGACTCATCATCCAAGTATAGGAAGAAGAAATACTGGACTGTAGAACAAATTCATGTTTGGGATCTGTTCTGTGGGCACTATAGAAGAATAAATATAGAATAATGAATAAAAAAATAGCCATTGAGAACTGGTGAAAGGGTCTTTGAGTTTGGCACCATGGAGTCTAGGTAAGAAGTCAGTAGAAAAGAGGAAAGATCAACTGATGAAATGGCGGAACAAGAAACTTTAGGGCTCTGTTTGATAGAAGAGCAGTTACTGGAGAAAGGAGCATGGTGTGTTGGGGGTGCGTGGCAGACATGGTAGATTGAGTTCATAGGCAAACAGAGGAATGCAAGAGTTCCAGAAGTTTGAGCTGCAGTAAAGTGGTCCTGCAGGGGCCAGAAAATGTGAGTGCATTGAGTGGATCAGACTGATAGAAATGAAAAATTCTTACATTGAGAACATCTCAGCAAAGTTGTTAAATGTAAATTATTTTAGTAACTGAGAATCAGGTATGATACAGTGTAAAGTGCCATATAGACTGATTGATGTATTCTTAAAAAAGATGTTGATGAATAGGGTTGATTTTTTTTTTTTTTTATCAACAACTTGGAGTTAGTGTGGAAATCACCATACATTTCTGGGGGCAATATTCCAGCCTCCCATCTTACCAACATGATTTTGTAAGTCACACAACCCAATGTTTATTCTGCTTACCTATATAATGGAATTATAGTGACATCACAGAATGATGGTGACAAAATGAAATCATGTCTATATGTTACCTAGAATATGGTAGATCATTGATTCATGATATGATCCTACTTATTTATTGAAAAAAATATATCATCTTGAATTAGGGTAAAAAATCCCAAGCAATAGGGTTCCTGGGTGGCTCAGTCAGTTAAGCATCTGCCTTTGGTTTAGGTCATGATCCCAGGGTCCTGGGATCGAGCCCCACGTTGAGCTCCTGCTGAGCAGGAGCCTGTTTCTTCCTCTCCTTCTGCAGCTCCCCCACAAATAAATATATAAAATATTAAAGAAAATCCCAAGCATGTAGTTGAGCAAAGCAACTTTGAAAATCTATTTCAATTTACAGTGTTATATTACCAAACATAATATAGTCCTCCATGATGCAACCAGTTCTTTCTGTTGGATGTAGAAATGAGCTCTCTTATCTTCAGTCTTCTCCTAAATGTTTACAGACTGTAAGTTTACTCACTCAGGTTCAAGTGCTCTTAGACAAGCCAGCTGGCAGTGGAGCCAGTTAATAAGCTGAGAAAAACTCTCGGCTAACCAAGGGAGGGTGGGAAAAACCCTTGAGGCAGTATAGTACATTGACATAGTGTACATCCTTTGGTATCAAATCCATCTCAGAAGGAAACTGGACTGTCTTTGGTCAGTTTTGCTTTTGAAAAATAAAGCATTGTATGGTACCATCATTTTTTAAGTTTCTTTTTTTAATTTTTTTTCAAGATTTTATTTATTTTTTCAACATTTTGTAATAAATTCGCTCAGTGTGGAGATTGATCCCAGGACCCCGGATCATGAACTGAGCTGAAGGCAGATGCTTAACCTTCTGAGCCAACCAGGTGCCCTGATTTTTTTTTTTTTTCTTTTTAAGATTTTATTTATTTATTTGACAGAGAGAGAGATAGCGAGAGCAGGAACACAAGCAGGGGGAGTGGGAGAGGGAGAAGCAGGCTTCCCACCGAGCAGGGAGCCGGATGTGGGGCTCGATCCCAGGACCCTGGGATCATGACCCGGGCCGAAGGCAAACGCTTAACGACTGAGCCACCCAGGCGCCCCTGATTTTTTAAGGCTTTAATCTTTTGCACCAAGTTATGCAGATCATAAGTCTGCCTATGGGAGATCAGTTCTTTTGAATATAAGCTTATTTGGAGGGGGTTGGAAAATAGACAAAACTACTAGAGTGATTTTTGTCATTCTTTCTTCACTTAAACCCCTCTAACGTTCAATTAAAATTTATTGAAAAGAGTTAACATCAGCATGTATAGCTTGTTATCATCTGGATGTGCAGACCACCCCAAATTAAAAAAAAAAAACAACACACAGAATAGTGGAGTTTTGAACTGATGCATTTTCATCAGTAGTACATTAGAATTGATCAATTTGCCCCAACTTTGTTATAAGGATAAAAACTCATGCACAAAGGGGATTCCCTTAAAGATGTATATGTAATAATAAGTAATGATGTTTCCCAAGCATATTTTTCTTAGCTCATTTAGAAAGAATAGTGGGAATATATTAATTAGACTGAAGACTTCACTGGTGTTAGAAAGGAACTCAAAATTGGTTTTATAGATTGAAGCTTGTTTCCCTTTATGTAATAGCATCTACATGAACCGTTTAGACTGGTGGTATAGCTCTGTTCCACACTGCTTTTCAAGGTCCAGGCCTTCTTGCATCTTACTGTTCACCTACCCCTAGCTATTGTTCCTGATCTGTGTGGCTCAAGTTGGCACGAGTGTGTTCACTGGAAAGAGAAAAAGTGTGTAGAGGATACATGGCCACTGTTTATAGGCCCAGCCATGGAAATGGCACACATTACTTTTGTTCACATTGTTAGAACTTAATCTTATAGTTGCACATAGCTGCAAAGGAGGTGGGAAAAATTCAATGAAAAAATGAAAATACAATGGAAAAAATTCAATGAAAAACCCCTGGGAAGCTAGGGCCCATGTTTCTATTACTATGAAAAAAAGGACAAGATATTTTGGTGAGCAAACAGCTCTCTGACTCAAAAGGAGTAAATTAAGCAAGATCAATATTATTTAAATAGCAGTTCCAAATAAATGCAGCAATTTTCCTCCACAAGGTACATAGATAAAGGACTATTTTCTAGGCCATTCTATGGTGTATAATGAAAAGCATAGTTATCAGCGTTGGAAAGACAAGACATATTTTTTTATTTTAAAATTTTTCTTTTTTTGTAAGAAATTACTTGTCTTACTAGAGCACTCTTGTGAGTACTCCCTAAGGAGAAAAACTAAGGGTAGAAAAATAAAAAAACAAGCAAGCTCATTATTAGAACATATAGACACATTGCAATTATTCTGAGTCATCCATTTATCTATACATAACTTGCAAGTAATGTTAGTACAGTCAATACCAAAAATAAAAGTAACTGCCGAACTCTTCTCTACACTTCTGAACATATATGTAATATTTATGTATTTATAATATTTATATATACACATATATTTACATATATGTATATACTTTTGTATGTGTGCATATATATTATAATGAGAATTAAATTCCACCCATTACATAATGGCTGGCTTGTACTTTTACAATGTGAAAGACATTTTTAATTTTATGATGGGTGTAAGTTTTATGGGAGGAAAAGGTACAACTATGAAATAATTCTTCCCTCCCATTTTTTCACTTATGGAATATTATCCATGTTTTATACTAAACCTAAGGGTGTGAAATTGAGTAGAGAGGGAGTTATGTGTAAAGCCTAGGACCATTGATCCCCAAGAAACCTAGGGTCCAATCTCTACTTTCTAATTCTGTAACTTTGAGTAAATTAGAAGTAATTTGTCCCCAGGTGGGGATAATCATATTTACATTATAATAGTTCTGAATGAATCAAATGTCATGGCTTATGGAAAGTATACGGTAAGTACTAATTGAAACATAGTTGTTTTAGTTATCTATTGATGTGTTCCAAACCACTCAAGAATCCAGGTCCGTAAAGCAAGTGTTTTTATTATACTCATGATTCTGTGGGTCAGGAATTCAGGTAGGCACAGGCAGAACAGAATGTCTCTGATCCATGAAGCCCACAGCTTCAGTGTAGGTGATTTAAACAGCAGAAATGGGTGTGATAACTTGACTGGGGCCTTACATATGAGCCCTCAGTTCTGGTTGTTTGCTCAATTTTTTGGTGGTTCTCTACAGGGTACTGACTGGGGCTGAAATACCCTATATTATTTTTCACCTGCCCATCTGGTGTCTGGTCTGGATGGCCAGAACAGCTCGAAACGGGCCAGGCATCCTTCTTTCTCCATGGGACCTCTCCCTGGGGCTAGATTGGCTCCCTCAGAGCATGCAGATTGCAGGGTATCCAGGCTTCATACAGCAGCTGGCTCACTTCAAAGTGAACATTCCAAGAGGCCAAGGTACAAGTTGCCACTTCTGACCTGGTCTCAGCAGGCTTGCAGCATCATTTCTACCACAGTCCCTGGCTCAGCTCTGCTTCAGTGAGAGGAGACACCTCCTGATGAGAAGAGTGGCATACACACATAGACGGCAAGAGTTACTTGGGGTCATTTTTGGAGACTAGCTACTGAACCAATAAAATTATATATGATATTCCTTTCTGCTGTTTTCAGGTAATATAAATATATAAATGCATTTGTAGCATATATAAATATATCTATATACAATAACTGTTATTTTAATAATAATATAAAATATGTAATAAATTCCACATAAATATATAAATATACTGTATATAACATATATGTGTTATAAGTAACATATTTTATGAAATGGGGGGGCAGAGCAAGATGGCGGAGGAGTAGGAGACCTGGATTTCGTCTCCTCTCAGGAATTCAGCTGGATAGGGATCAAACCATTCTGAACACCTACAAACCCAACAGGAGATCGAAGAAAAGAAGAGCAACAACTCTCTCATCAGAAAAGCGACCAGTTTCTGGAAGGTAGGACATGCGGAGAAGTGAATCCGAGCAATATTCGGGAGGATAGACGGCGGGGGAGGGGCCTCCGTCGGCCGCTTCTGGCAAGTGATAGAGCCGCGGAGCACAAAATCGGAACTTTTAAAAGTCTGCTCCGCCGAGGGACGTCACTCTGGTGGCTAAGCGGGGGGTGGAACCCTCCGGGACAGTGTGGTCTCAGGACCCTCGGGGTCACAGAAAGACCGGGGGTGCCTGAGTGTGGCAGAACTCCCAGGTAACGAAGCAGGGAAGCCGGCTGCAGAGGCGGAGCCAACGTGCGGGCTCTCAGCTCGGGGTGGCCATAAACCGTGATCCGCGGCACAGTCGGGCCCCTGCTCCTCCAGCAGGGACCCAACAAGCGGCAGATCCGGGGAGACTCACCTTCCTCCCCCGGGAGGAGCCGCACAGGAGTGCACCGCAGGGATCTGCTGGGTTTGGAGACTCTACACGGGGTCGGGTGCCAGAGATAGAAACGCGCGGTCACAGGCCGGCTGACGGCTTTTCTCTGGGGGCTCACTGAGGAGCGGGGCCCAAGTTCTCGGCTCCTCCGGGGCAGAGATTGGGAGACCGCCATTTTCACTCTCCGCCTCCAAAGCTGTAGGGAAAGCTCGCAGGGAACAAAAGCCCCGGAGAGCAAACCCGAGCAGATTACTTAGCCGGGAGGGGGCACGGGCGGGGCAATTCCGCCTCCGGCAGAGACATTTGGAAACCACGGCAACAGGCCCCTCCCCAGAAGATCAGCGAGAACAGCCAGCCAAGACCAAGTTTACCGATCAATGAGAACGGCAGAACTCCAGCGCTAGGGGAATACTGCACATAGAATTCATGGCTTTTTTACCATGATTCTTTAGTCTTTCAAAGTTAATTTTATTTTAAACTGTCTTTTTTTCTTTTTTTTTCTTTTTGAATTTTTCTTTTTCCCTTTTTCAACCAACATCTTATCAATCCCTTTTTAAAAAAAAAAACATTTTTATTTTTCATTTTTAGAGTCATATTCTATCCCTTCATAGTAGTTACCCGTAGTTTTGGCTTATATATAAGTTGTTCTCTCTTTAAAATTTTGAGATAGTTTCTTCTAACAGATTAAAATATACCCTAAATCTCTAGTATATGGTGTTTTCTATTCCCCTGCCTGATCACATCCTCTCCCTTTTTTTCTTTTTTCTTTTTTTAATCTCTTCTTTCTTTTTTCAAAAACTTCTTATCAATTCCTTTTATAATTTTTTTAATAATTTCCATCTTTACAGTCATATATTCCATCCCTTCATCATATCAACCCTTATTTTTGTACATATATAAATTTTTCTTTCTTTAAAATTTTGGGAGGCACTTTCTTCTAAAAGACCAAAATACACCCCAAATCTAGTGTGTGGCACTGATCTATATACCAGCCTGATCATATTTGATCACATTCTGGGTTTTTTTTTTTGTTTGTTGTTGTTGTTGTTGTTTTGTTTGTTTTTGTTTTTATCTTTATCTTTATCTTTTTCTTTTTTTTTTCTCTCTCTCTTTTTTTCTCTTTCCCTTTCTTTCCCCACTGCTTCAGGTCTTTTCTGATTTGTTTAGAGTATATTTTCTGGGGACGTTGTTACTCTGCTAGCATTTTGTTCTCTCATTAATCTATTCTCCTCTGCACAAAATGACAAGATGGAAAAAATCACCTCAACAAAAAGAACAAGAGGTAGTACCGACTGCCAGGGACCTACTCAATACGGACATTAGTACGATGTCAGATCTAGAGTTCAGAATCATCACTTTAAAGATACTAGCTGGGCTTGAAAAAAATATGGAAGTTATTAGAGAAACCCTTTCTGGAGAAGTAAAAGAGCTAAAATCCAACCAAGTAGAAATCAAAAAGGCTATTAATGAGGTGTAATCAAAAATGGGGGCGCTAACTCCTAGAATAAATGAGGCAGAAGAGAGAATCAGTAATATAGAAGATGAAATGATGGAAAATAATGAAGCTGAGAAAAAGAGAGATAAACAACTACTGGATCACGAGGGCAGAATTCGAGAGATAAGCGATACCATAAGACAAAACAACATTAGAATAATTGGGATCCCAGAAGAAAAAGAAAGAGAGAGAGGGGCAGAAGGTATAATGGAGCAAATTATAGCAGAGAACTTCCCTAATTTGGGGAAGGAAACAGGCATGAAAATCCAGGAAGCACAGAGAACCCCTCTCAAAATCAATAAAAATAGGTCACCACCCCGACATCTAATAGTAAAACTTACGAGTCTCATAGACAAAGAGAAAATCCTGAAAGCAGCTTGGGAGAAGAGATATGTAACCTACAAGGGTAGAAACATTAGATTGGCAACAGACCTATCCACAGAGACCTGGCAGGCCAGAAAGGACTGGCAGGATATATTCAGAGCACTAAATGAGAAAAATATGCAGCCAAGAACACTATATCCAGCTAGGCTGTCATTGAAAATTGAAGGAGAGATAAAAAGCTTCCAGGACAAACAAAAACTAAAGGAATTTGCAAACACAAAACCAGCCCTACAGGAAATCTTGAAAGGGGTCCTCTAACCAAAGAGAGAGCCTAAAAGCAACATAGACCAGAAAGGAACACAGACAATATACAGTAACAGTCACCTTACAGGCAATACAATGGCACTAAATTCCTATCTTTCAATAGTTACCCTGAATGTAAATGGGCTAAATGCCCCAATCAAAAGACACAGGCTATCAGACTGGATTAAAAAACAAGACCCATCGATATGCTGTCTGCAAGAGACTCATTTTAGACCCAAAGACACCCCCAGATTGAAAGTGAAGGGGTGGAAAACCATTTACCATGCTAATGGACACCAAAAGAAAGCTGGGGTGGCAATCCTTATATCAGACAAATTAGATTTTAAACCAAAGACTGTAATAAGAGATGAGGAAGGACATTATATCCTACTTAAAGGATCTATCCAACAAGAAGATCTAACAATTGTAAATTTCTATGCTCCTAACATGGGAGCAGCCAATTATATAAGGCAATTAATAGCAAAAGCAAAGAAACACATTGACAACAATACAATAATAGTGGGGGACTTTAACACCCCCCTCACTGAAATGGACAGATCGTCTAAGCAAAAGATCAACAAGGAAATAAAGACTTTAAATGACACACTGGACCAAATGGACTTCACAGACATATTCAGAACATTCTACCCCAAAGCAACGGAATACACATTTTCTCTAGTGCCCATGGAACATTCTCCAGAATAGATCACATCCTAGGTCATAAATCAGGTCTCAACCGGTACCAAAAGATTGGGATCATTCCCTGCCTATTTTCAGACCACAATGCTTTGAAACTAGAACTCAATCACAAGAGGAAAGTCGGAAAGAACTCAAATACATGGAGGCTAAAGAGCATCCTACTGAAGAATGAATGGGTCAACCAGGAAATTAAAGAAGAATTAAAAAAAAAATACATGGAAACCAATGAAAATGAAAACACAACTATTCAAAATCTTTGGGATGCAGCAAAGACAGTCCTGAGAGGAAAGTATATAGCAATACAAGCCTTTCTCAAGAAACAAGAAAGGTCTCAAGTACACAACCTAACCCTACACCTAAAGGAGCTGGAGAAAGAACAGCAAATAAAGCCTAAACCTAGCAGGAGAAGAGAAATAATAAAGATCAGAGCAGAAATCAATGAAATAGAAACTAAAAGAACAGTAGAACAGATCAACGAAACTAGGAGCTGGTTCTTTGAAAGAATTAACAAGATTGATAAACCCCTGGCCAGACTTATCAAAAAGAGAAGAGAAATGACCCAAATCAACAAAATCATGAATGAAAGAGGAGAGATCACAACCAACACCAAAGAAATACAAACAATT
>NW_023270377.1:82710205-82748393 GCF_011800145.1 Mirounga leonina | reverse complement strand
GGAATGCAAGCTGGTGCAGCCACTCTGGAAAACAGTATGGAGGTTCCTCAAAAAGTTGAAAATAGAGCTACCATATGATCCAGCAATTGCACTCCTGGGTATTTACCCCAAAGATACAAAAGTAGGGATCCGAAGGGGTACGTGCACCCCGATGTTTATAGCAGCAATGTCCACAATAGCCAAACTGTGGAAAGAGCCAAGATGTCCATTGACAGATGAATGGATAAAAAGATGTGGTATATATATATATATATAATGGAATATTATGCAGCCCTCAAAAGGAATGAGATCTTGCCATTTGCAATGACGTGGATGGAACTGGAGGGTATTATGTTGAGTGAAATAAGTCAAACAGAGAAAGATATGTATCATATGATCTCACTGATATGAGGAATTCTTAATTGTAGGAAACAAACTGAGGGTTGCTGGAGTGGGGGGTGGGGTGGGAGGGATGGGGTGACTGGGTGATAGACACTGGGGAGGGTATGTGCTCTGGTAAGCGCTGTGAATTGTGCAAGACTGTTGAATCTCAGATCTGTACCTCTGAAACAAATAATGCAATATATGTTAAGAAAAAAAAAAGAAGAAGAAGAAGAAGGTAGCGAGAGGGGAAGAATGAAGCGGGGGAAATCGGAGGGTTAGACGAACCGTGAGAGACGATGGACTCTGAAAAACGAACAGGGTTCTAGAGGGGAGGGGGGTGGGTGGATGGGTTAGCCTGGTGGTGGGTATTGAGGAGGGCATGTTCTGCATGGAGCACTGGGTGTTATGCACAGACAGTGAATCATGGAACACTTCATCTAAAATTAATGATGTAATGTATGGGGATTAACATAAGAATAAAAAAAGAAGAAAAAAAAGTAACATATTTTATGAAATAATTATTAAATGCATTTTAAATAATAAAAGTAAATAAACTATTAAATGCATAATTATTAAATAAATAATCATATTTATTATTTCATTAAATGCAATATTTTTACTTATATAAAAATAAATATAATATAAATATAAATGTATTATACCACTATAACCTGCTTCACAAACTTGAGTGATAGTTACAGACTCATCTCCTTTTAAGGTTGAAATGAGTTTCACAGGTTCCCATCTATCCAACTGGTAGGGCACAATTATATTTTAGTTCTCTCCTTTCAAATAGTCTATGAACCCCCAGAGATTACTCAGTCTGAAGAAATCTGTCTCAGTTTCAAATGCCAAGGGGAAAGACAACTGGAGAAACTGATCTGTCCACCCATGGGCCCAGTTTTCTGTTATGCCTATTTCGACTACAACATACACATCCCAACTGGGAACTGGTTCAACATAATTTGCAGTACCTTGTCTACTGTTGTCATGATGCCTTTTCTGACTTAGGAGGTTGTTTCTACCACCTCATGATTCCTGCACATTCCCACTTCAACTAAGAACTATACAGATTAGGGGTGCCACGTTTATGGAGGTTTACAGCTCGCAGATGCTTTTTCCTGCTCAGTCACAGTTTCTATAGATGACTTCAGGCTTCAGGCACATACAAGGTAAAGACAAGTGCCGTCTACTACATGTCCCTGACTAACTTAGGGTCTAAATCCACAGGGGGATTCTACTTGGCTCATTAAGTGTTTGCCCATACATTAGACAACATTTAAAAACCAGATTTCTCATAAAAGTTCAGGTTTCTGGTTTATCTTTAACAATTAGATTGGACAATATTTGATCCCCATTCCTACAAGGCAACTGAGGACCAGCCGTCTTCTGACTGGGGGTTTTGCACACTTGCTCTCTTCACTGGTCTTTATTGTCCAGGTACTTCTGATTGCCAGTGATCTGGTCTCTGATATTGAGGGTCGGTCTCGAAGTCGTATTTGTCCTTTCCTTCATGGCAATGATTCTGAAAGTGTGGTGTGGGAAGTCTGGGGGCCTGAGATCCTGTCTGGGTTGGCTCTGAGGCAAAAAAATTATTTTTGTAATGATACTAAGACATTACTTGACTTTTTAATTTTCATTCTCTCACAAAGTACTGCATAATTTTCTACTGTGCATTTTAGAGACCTGCATGACTCAATGAACCAATATTTTCCAGATGACTGATGCACAATGTTACAAAATCATGGGTAAAATTTTCATTCAAAATGCACAGTAGATCAATCAGTATTAATGTAAGAGAGTACAGTAAGTTCTTTGATATTGTTTCAGAGTCCCCATTGTAGCTCATTTTTAAGAAACTACTACTTGTTGGGTTTTGTTATCTCAAAATATATCCAAATTATATTTAAAAACTTTGAAATTACACCTCTGTTTTCCAGCAACGTAGCTGTGAGAGGTAGTTTTCTTCATATACTTCAACTGAAATAGCACATCTCAGATTGAAAGCAGAGCCAAGATGAGAATTGATCTGTCTTTTTTCAGATATTAAAGATATCTGCTAAATGTAAAAGATGTCACTCATCTCAATTTTCTTTATTTTGAAAAAAATATGTTTTTAATAAAATATGCAATTTATGTTCACAGGTATAACATTATTATTATTTTAAATTGATAAGTAAATAAATATTTTTAGATATCTCTATTTTTACAACTAACATGATAAATGTTGAGAGATATAATTCATATAATCAAAAGCTCTTTGGGCGCCTGGGTGGCTCAGTTGGTTAAGCGACTGCCTTCGGCTCAGGTCATGATCCTGGAGTCCTGGGATCGAGTCCCGCATCGGGCTCCCTGCTCAGCGGGGGGTCTGCTTCTCCCTCTGACCCTCCCCCCTCTCATGCTCTCTCTATCTCATTCTCTCTCTCAAATAAATAAATAAAATCTTTAAAAAAAAAAAAAAGCTCTTTAAGGGGCATCAATAAAATTAAAAGTCTAAATGGATCCTGAGGCTAAATGTTTGAGAACCACTGCCTCTTCACAGTGCACATTCAGAATTCAGAGTCACTGAAAATAATCAGGAGGATGGGGTCAGAGCTCCACAGAACACTTTCTCCCAGGAGTCCTTGCTTCTGTGCAAATGAGGGAGCAGCTCTGGGAGAGGTGTTAGGATGCAGTCACAGGCTGTTTTGTAACACTGCCTGGGAGTGGCTGCCTAGTGCTGTTTATATTTGCATAAGCAAGTGAGTGATTTTTCAGAGACAGAAAATACCCTGCTCTAAATAGAGAAAATTGTAAATGGCAGCTTCTCTCCATGAAGTTTCATCTAACCACCCCCTACCCCCAGCTCCTGCTACTCATCAGTCTTGCTAATGACAAGTTACCAAGATAAACTTAACCAAAATCAAAATGACTGACCAAGTCATCAAAGAATTTTTCTCCGTTAAGAATGGCAAAGTTAATGTTTAATTATGTAGGCAAATAATAATTTCCCAAATACATGTTGATCAATTGTTAGCTTTTAACTAACGTAAACAAAGTGATCTCCATTTTTACAAAAATATCCATGATTCAATATATATGGATATCACTCATAATATGTAGAACTAACCACTTAATAAGAAATTAAAGATTTTTGTGTATTTGGTCATTTATGTTTTTACTATTTGTATAAGTTATATGTATTTAATATTTTACATTATATATAGATATACATAACATTTTACAACAATAACTCTGAATACAAGTTATTGCTTTGACTTCAGATATGGCATTAAAAATACTTGACAAACCAAAAAATTGTTTTTTTTGACATATCACAATGATGTAACTAGAGTTCTGTGTGAATGGAAATCTTAAAATTTGTTTTCACAAAGCAAAAATTAGGTAAAGAAAATAGAAGCTGCTGTTCAAAGTTATACTTTGCCCTATAAACACCAGCTAATTTTTGCATCATCTGTATGACTGAAGGTTAGGTTGGAAATGTAGGTGCTTAAGTTCCCTGTTCAGTACGTATTTCTAGTTTGTTTATTACTTTACATATCTGTTCATTTAGATAATTATCTGACACCTGCTCATGGCAGATTGTTTTGACAGATTATATTGGCTGAGATCAGTTTGTCACCTGCCATCTGTCCAGTAAAGGTGAGTTCAACAAGCTGGCAATTTCTAGGCAATCGTAAAAGATCCTTTTTTAATGAGTTAGAATTTTCTTTATCCTTAAGGAGGCATTGACCAAAGACAAATGTATTGATAAATATTAAGAGACACATTACCTTTATTCTTTATCAGGGTATTCTTTTATCTGAAATGCTGGTTTGAACATTATTTGGATTTAATCAGAAGGAGCATACTATATTAAAACAGAGTATGTTGGTTTTAAATTAGGAATGCAATTTGGTTGGTATCTTGAACAGCTTTGAATAGCATTATTTCCTCATCTTTTTTTGGTGGAGTTTTGACACTTGAGCAAACTCTAAATATCTCAAATTGAAAAGAATATTTTTAAAGCACATATACAATACTGTATATATCATTATAAAATTAGAGAAACTCTATTATTATAGATTTTTTGAATCCATAAAAAATAAACAACATTCAATGAGGGAAAGGATAGTCAGTTACTCAATGTCTGACTGTATAATAAATAAAACCATTTCTTAAGAGTGGCGATAATTATTTAAGATTATTTTGAAATAAAATAGGAATTTAAAGAAACCTTGAAAGTCAACTATAAAACACATAAACCAAAAGAGAAAATCAGCTTTTCTTTCTTAAAATGAGCCAATATTTCTATTTTTAATCAAAGGAGTAATTAATTCTAGAAGAAATAGTGGTAAATTTATTTTCATTTTTTCTTTTGCTTTTGTAAAATTATTTAACCAATGTCACCTGAATACTTACCATGTGTCAGGCATTTCCCCAATTTCCCCTATTCAGCAAGACAGACCTGGTTTCTGTCTTATGCCACTTAAGGTCTAGCTTTAAATCTTGCCCCAAAGTAGTCAAACTATGAGCTCCCACCCATGCTTCTAACTATTATTATTTGAATACATACATTTCTATGGTTATATGAATTGGCCAGTAATAATTGTGAAGCCTGTGTTGAAAGCAAAATAGAACATCTTGAGACATTTAAAAATATCTAGTGGCTTGTGAAGTGACCTATACTTTGGATATATATTTATTGGAGAAGAGCGGACCAGGGTTTTTGCTACCCTGTAAATTCTGCCTAGTTATCTGGCATGATAGGAATTTTTCACAGACTGTTCTGAGAAAGTAGTCCAGCACTATTTTAGAGTACTCTATTGGACTGTGGGGAGTTCAGAAAAGGAAAAAAAAAAGAAAGAAGAAAAGAAAGGAAGAAAGAAACAGGGCAAGTCCTTAAAGACCTTCTGATATAATGGGAACACAGCACCGACATAAATATATGGATATAAACACAAGTGACTCCAAGAAATAAGTATACACAATCAACTGCTGGACCAAAGGCTCTCTCAAGGGCCTCTTTGTGCTATATGATCTCATGATTTGTTGAACTGTAGCTTTCTAGAGGAATATACAAAAATCTTGGAGTTCCAAGGGGCATGAAGTTTGAATATGTGGGAGTCTTCAGAGCTCCTGTGGAAAAGTTTCATCAAAGAATCGAGACTTAGGTCGTATATATCACAAGCACAGCATCACACTCACTGGAAGCACAGCCAAATTGCCATCATGTAGACATTAGTAAAAGAATGAAAAATACAACCAACTGGATCACTGTCTACATGGCATGGAAGAATTGCTCAACTAATTTTTTTGATTGATGTGACCAGTTGTTTTGGCAGTATGTCAAGACTGAATCATACACAACTGCTCAACATGAGTCATTACAGATTCCAAAGATGCTCAGATTCCAATGTGGCTACAACCTGAAATGTAGGATTCGATACATTTTATAATGAATCTGTTGACTTTTTAAAAATCTGACCAATCGTAAGAACTTTGTTTCTTTGATTTGAAAAATCATTTCCCTTTAAAACTTAAGCCACATCCTCATTACCTTATTCTATGACTGTATGAAATATTCTATTTTATGAAAGAGAAGACTGCATAAAATTTTGTACTGTATGCATTACACAAAATAGCTTTATCTGGACAAATTTTATTTTATTTTTATTTTTTTTAAAGATTTTATTTATTTATTTGAGAGAGAGAATGAGAGAGAGCACATGAGAGGGTGGAGGGTCAGAGGGAGAAACAGACTCTCCGCCGAGCAGGGAGCCCGATGCGGGACTCGATCCAGGGACTCCAGGATCATGACCTGAGCCGAAGGCAGTTGCTTAACCGACTGAGCCACCCAGGTGCCCCATGGACAAATTTTATTTTTTTCTAATAAACAACCTGGCATAAAATAAGTGGGGTGATGACAAATTCTCTTTGAAATGTAGCACTTGGGGACAGTGAGACTGACTGAGGAGAGGAGTAGCTGTGCTATATGGGACAAGGGGGTATAAAGGAAAACACACACTAGAGGTGACTTCAGTTTATTTTAAATGGCACACATTTGAAGTAATCTCAGAAAAGAAAGGGACTCTAAATCTTCCAAGCTAAAAGGAACAAACAGAAAGAAGTAACTGTATACAAAAAATGGGAATCATGCTTGTTCCTGAGTCAGGCAAGTTAAAATAAGAGAATTCAAGTTCAAGAACAGAAGATGATTTACTAAGGAAGCCAGCCTCGGTTGGTCATGTCCACCTTCCTTAGGTGGGGACAGAACTATTAACAGCATCAAGCAGATTTAGAAAGACAGCATTGGATATAGTATATACTAAGTATAGTCTTTAATTGGCAGGGGGCACTCCTTCTAATCTCAAATAATTTCATAAAAATTTGTTCAAATATATCGGTGATTACATATTGATAAACATTACACATCTAATGATAAAACTAGTAACATACTGGACTATCCATGGGAATGAAATCAGGAATTCTGACTTAATGACCATTGAGGAACCTGAGTAGATTACTTTTTTTTTAAAGATTATTTATTTATTTATTTGGCAGAGAGAGAGAGAGAGAGGGAAAGAGCACGAGCCAGGGGGAGAGGCAGAAGGAGAAGCAGACTCCCTGCTGAGCAGCGAGCCCAATGTGGGGCTGGATCCAGGAACCCTGTCATCATGACCTGAGAGGAAGGCAGATGCTCAACCAGCTGAGCCACCCAAGTGCCCCCAGCCCCAAGTAGATTACTTAATGCAACTTTCTTCTTGTTGATTTGGGAACACTGAGACTCAAGGAGATCAAGTAACAAATTCACACAATGCTGGCTTTGTAAGGAAAGGCTTTAGAGTCCTGGTCAGGTGTTCTTTTCATTCAGTGCGTGTAAACAACCTAAAAATTAATGTTGACTTTTAACTACTGATTTTGACATATCAGCATTATAGATAACTTCTGCTACGTGTTCTTTATATGAGGAACTACTTACTTTTGTCAATTTTTTATATTAATTTTTAAGCACTAACACAATTTCTGGGTTTCTTGAAGCTGATTAACTTGAAAGTTTATAGTAAGCAGAATTAAAAACAGGGGTTTTAAAAGAGAGATCTTTTAAATGGGGGTTTTAAAAGAAAGATCTTTTAAAATGAAGCATAGAGTCTGTGTATTTAGACTATAAGCCAGGTTCCTAGTACTACCAATGGCTACTTAGCTGTGAATTACCTAGTTCTCCCTTATTTCAATTGATTCACAAAGGCTTTTTCTTGTCCACTCTTTTTTTTCTCATTCATATTACTATTTCTCCATTGCCTTCCCCCTCTTCTCCATATATATTTTCATGAAACAAACTGGCTAAATTCCAATGATAGTGTAGTGACCAATCTATAGCAAGAGGATATATGGCCGATAAGCTCACTTCATTTACTTCTAAAAATGTCAAGGGCACAGTTTATTTCTTTAGCTCAAAGGCTAATGCTTGATAAAGATGGTTGGAGATGCACGCATGATTTTAAAATAATATATTATATAAACATCTCGTGGCTTTAAAAAACTAATAACATATGTATGATGATTTATGTTTAGTAGGAAATTTGCAATTAGCACAAGGCCATTTGCATAAGCAGGCAAATGATACTTAAAGTTTCATGTTGCAATATCTAATATTATCTAATATCTAATAGTAAAAATATGAGCTGAATTTGTTTAGATTTAAAGTTTTAAAAATCTGATTTCATGGTATTTCATGGTCCCATCATCACCATTGCTTTATTCCATGTATTCTTGATGACATCAAGAGATGTGTTCATTCAGAAATATTTAGGATACATTATGTGCTCAGAGATTATACTGGGAGCTATAAGGATATGCAAAGGAAACATAAATATATTTTATTCAAGACCAGAGTAAGACTGTCAGAATGTGTTGTGTGCATGGAGGACAGGTATTTTTCAAAAGAATAAAGACTTGGCCTCTTGGCTCATGTCCTTCCTCACTCCTCCTTCCACAGACTGAATGTTTGTGTCCCTTCAAAATTCATATGCAGAAACCTAATTCCCAATGTGACGGTATTTGGAGGTGGAACCTTTGGGAGATGATTAGATCATGAGGGTGGAGCCCTCATAAATGAGGTTAGTGCCTTTATCAAGAAGATTTCTGAGAGTTCCCTGGCCCCTTCTGCCGTGTGAGGACACAGAGAAAAGCCAGCTGCCTGAGAATCAGGCTCTCACCAGATATAGCATCTGTTAGTGCCTTGATCTTGGCCTTTCCAGCCTCCAGAACTGTGAGAAATAAATGTTAGTTGTTAAAGCCATCGGTCTGGTATTTTGTTATAAAATTCTGAATGGACTAAAATACCGCTTTAAGTGAGGAAGGCTGATTTTTCTAAATAGTGAATTGGAAATTGAAAAGAAGCTACAAACCTACCTTAGATCCAACTGTCTTCTTACTTACTTTGGGATTCAAGAATTTTGCAGGGGAAAGCCCGTACTGTGAGAAGTAGTGTGTATGTGTGGGGGTGGGGGGAGGGCACACTTGTGAATGTGATAGGCTGAATTTAATACAGAGTTGAAATAATAATCTCACCAGAGCAGTTCTCTGAAATCATCTTTAATTAGTAATATAAATGACAATTGCATCTCTATTTGACTGAACCTCAAAAATTATAAGAGGGGATGTTATTAATATAGTTAGAGTCATAAGTGAAGGATTATGGTGATATAAAAAGATAGCTTACTTCAAATGGAGATATTCATAGACAATCTCATGGAGGAAGTAGCATCTGAGTTGAACTTGGAAGAATAGGTGGAATTTAGACATAATGAAGATTGGTGAATGATAAGGATAAAAACACAAAGAGTGTGTAGGAAATAAAAGGAGAACAAGCAAAGAAATTTGATAGGACTGGGTTTGTAAAATTTGCTTCAGCTGTGTTGGTCTCTCAGGAAATGTGTTTCTCCTTCCATTTGTTCAGGTCAAAAAAAAGGGGGGGGTAGTCATCCAGTCATCCTTGAATTTTTTCCTCATATAACACACATCCAACCTGTCAGTAAATATGTCCATTCTAACTTCAAAATATATCCAGAATCCAACTCTTTCTCAGTCTCTCTACTAGCTTACAACCCCAAAGCCTTCCTGTCTTATTAGAGAAAAATGACAAATTTTTAATGACCAGCAATCCAAATCCACATGATTTGGATTCTGTTATCGCTCCAGTTCATCTTTTTTGAATGTCCCCTTCTCTTGGAATAGCCAGGCTAGTCTCTTTTTGTCAACCAGGCAGTGGCCCCAGGACCTTTACATTGCAGGTTTCTCTGCTTAGGACACTCCTCCCACAGAATTTTCAATGGCTTGCTCTCTTATCTGGTTTAGGACTCTGACCAAATTTCACCTTATCAGTAAGGTCATCCCTGACAACCCTATTTAAATCAGCGGCTCTGGCCCCTGTCCTCACTCCATTCTCCCTCACTCCTCTTGTCTGGCTTACTTTACTTAAGAGTACCTACCACAAGCCATTTCAAACAAGCGAGACTAGACCCTGCTGTGGCAACTAGAGACCCTCAAACCTGAGGCTCTTACAGCAACATGCTGCAAATCCATACAGGTCACTTGTGGCTCCACTGTTTGCAATCTTCGCCCTGGGACCAGGATAATAAATAACATCTATATGGAAACACTGCTCGTTGTTTTGCCAGAGGAAAATGAAAAAATTGGTGAACCATAAGCTGACTCTTAAAGCTTTTTCCTGGAAGTGACCCATCTCTTTTTCAAATACATTTCATAGTGTTCAAAGCAAGAAATACAGTTGAAACTGGGATCAGTGAGGGGATGAAATATGATTCTCATGCACCGCATGGCATTGGAATATTTGGCAACTAGTTTTATAAGCCACCCCATTATGTAACATAATCTATGTTATTTGCTTGGTTATTACCTGTTTCACTTTATGTCTTAGATAAAGTTGCTTTGAAATGTACTCTGAAGTGGAGACTGTGTTTAGAAAGTGAATGTTCTTTGGAAATATACCTGTGCAGAAGTGAGGAAGGCAGGACTGGGCAGAGGGAAATACTGACCTGTAGTATGGTTGCAACTGAATCCTCAGTCCACCCCACAAAGAGTTCTGGAGCTTGGCAGGCCCTTTGGGGTTGTCTCAAATTGAAGCTAGGGGGCCAGGCCTTTGCATTTCCACATCTGATGGCCATTGGCTGCAAGCATCTTCCAAAAGGGAATGGGCCTTTGCTCAAGGGAGCTCCCTGTCATAGAGCACAACTGCCAACCAGGGGCACAAGTAGGAAGAGTCAGCTGGCTAAGTTGGCAGGGGGAAGTGTGTCTGCTCTGACCGGGATATCTCGGCAGAGCACCACAACACTGTCTCCACTGGAATAAGATGCCCATGAAGGTGTTTGATGCTGTAACCACCAGGCCTTAATCGGCTCCTTGCATGAGATATGTTCAACAACTGTTGAATGAAAAAATGAATAGTTTGTATAAAATTTTAGATTAGAAAGGTAGAAGCAGATTAAGCATAAAGGTTCTTCATTGCCTAAATAAGGCTTAAACTTGAAGGGAAGTTAAATGTATACAAGTAGGCTTCTGGAATGCTGACCAAATGGCAGTGCATACAATGCACTGAATATGGGAAAAGAGAGGCTAGGAATGGCTCACAAGAGGCTAGTGCCATATTTCAGGTAGAGGAATGTGACACAGGCTGATGTCATGGGATTGGGAGTGGGAAGGGGTGGGGCATGAGGGCAACAGAATATCTCATGAATAAAAATTTGTCAACATGGCAAGAGGACAGAAAAGGAGGGCCGAAAAAAAATCAAAGGTCACTTGGATAGATTATGATCTTAGTAATGAAACAAACAAAGCAATACAACAACAAAAAAAAAAAAAAAGAAAGAAAGAAAGAAGAAAAAGAGAAAGGGAAAGGGAAAGAGAAAGAGAGATTGAGAGTCGAGAAGTACTCTAAGAGGAAAACTGAAGAGCATTCTCTAGTTAGCTTCTGGGAAAGTAGTCTAAGACATGGGGACAGAACCCTTTGCAATGGTTCATACTGGGTCCAGAAAAAAGGCCTGTAACTTATGTATTAGATCATCTTATATTTTTCTCTTTAACAGTGTAAGACCTGAGTCATTTTCATCATGTGATTTGTTTACAGAAAACTAATTGACTTAATTATACCAGTCTTTAGTGTCAGCTACAGTATAAAAATCTGTAGTAAAAATACATGAAGCATCCCAACTACTTAGAAATTATTGAGAGTTCGGACACTAAGCCGCACCTGTTAGACATCCATTGAGACAGTTTGCATGGATGGGGGTGTTGAAGGGGAGTTTTCTGATCAAGGTTTCCATATGTATGAACCAATTCTGACTATTATTTGTGAACTCAAAGAAAGGTTACATGATAAGTTCAATGTCTAGTGTCATTTCCATCAACTTGGATGACTGAGAACAGCCTTACTTTACAAGTAGGTGTTCTTCACAGTCAATCAATGATATGCACGCAATAAACAAACTAGAACAAATGAAAATATTATGAATGTTCAGAATAGTAAGCATGACCTCTCTGCCAGCCTAAAGATGCTGATGGGAAAAGGTATATACAAAGGTATATAAGATATATTGTTTGATATATAGGAAATACTCAACAAATGGAAAAAATTATGTTTGTCAGTGATAGTCCATAATAATTTAGAAAAAGATGTTCTGACTAAATATTCCTGTTATTCTATATTACCTACATGGCTCACCAAATTCCCAGGACTAGAATACAATGAAAATATGCTTAACAGTATAATTAACAGTTTGATTAATTAATTCTATAATTTAAAATAAAAATTACATGTTCATGACTTTGAGTTTTAAGTAAAATCATCTCATTATCAATCCTCAGGTATTATGTCTCACGAGACCTGTTGAATTATAAAGTACCAAAAATGTTAGGCCTTGATCTCATGAAGAGCACATATTTCTGGTACTTAATACAGGCCCTGGTACAATAGATTCTTGAAAGATGAATGAATTAACAAATAGATGAATGCCTGCAGAGAGGGATAATAGCAAATTTGCAGGTGGGCAGAGTTTCAGTTATTATACAGGTGCTCTGTTTTCTACTGTTTCTAAATATGTGTTGCAGCATAAAATAGTATTTGTTTATTTGCTACCTATGTGAGTGCTGTATTTTTTCTACATTGATTTTTAGAGCTAAACAAATGATTTTAAGTTCTTTCTAGCCTATGGCTAGACCAGAATAAGATGCATTTCAAAAACATCCACATACTTTTAAAGTGATGGCTGAAGAATCTCTCAAGGCATTAAAAAAAAGATAAAGTCTTCTTTTAAAAGTATTTTGCTCACCTTTCTTTAAAAAAATGGGAGGGGTTAAGAAACTTGGGGTTTATTGAATCAAGCAAAGCCTCAATCCCATAGTAACCTATTCAGGGGTGATATTGATCAATAGAGTCAAAGACAGAAGAATCTAACTAAAATAAACAGTGACTTTCTTATCCTCAATGGGTTTCTTCGTGAGCTTCCTGCAGGTAAGAACACAAATATGATTTTCCTTTAGAGATTTTTTGTTTATTCCTATTAAACATGCCTCAGGAGTTCTCTAACATGGGTAAAGTCCATAGTGCATTCGATTGTGTTGGTTGTTTTTCCTAAGACTTGTGGAAAATTTGGCAGGTTCAGAAAACCTATTGGTTAGGAATCTAAAAAATTGCTAAACTGTTTGATAGAAAAATATCAGACATATTTTTATGTGAATTTCTCTTTACTAAGAATTTAACAGATATCTTTAAAATGTAATTTTGTTCTATAAGTAAAGTTTTGATCATAAGAGTATTCATGACCACATGACTTTTGTCCAAATGAGAAATTATTTGACCTCACCAATTAAATATAACTGTCCAGGATTTTAATTTCATGTATTATTTGTAAATCTGATAGTAAGATTCTCTAATTTCTTTGAATTTAATCTCCTTTGGAACCATCTGTTTGTCCTGCTTTCTTTAGAACTTGGTATATTTCTTTTGTCTTCCACCCTTTCTCATGTCCTCAATCTCCTTGAGTTCTGTTGTACATTTTCAAATGTTTTTATTCCTCTCGTTCTCAATCTTTTGGTGACAAAGACACATTCACCAGAAAAGAGACATGCTCGGGCATCATCAGACCATGTATAACTTAAATCTTTGTCACAGGTGTCTGTATTCCAGAGTCAACATTCATATGAAAATGAGAAAACACAGAATGGTACAGAACAGAACAATTTGGCTTCCCATAATTAAAAAAAAAAAAAAAAAAAAAAGCTGACAAACTGCAGAATCCAGCCAGGGGTTTGCCATGGTTCAGGTGCTAACCTCTCAGAGTGTCTTGACCTCTCAACCAATTTTAATGCTTGATCAAACAAGGAAGCCCAAATTAAATAAGCCCCAAAGCCTTCTTTGTGATACGTGTTTAATGTTTCCTTCTCCCACTTCAATTATACCATCTTCATTATGCTTCCCGCCTCACTATCACAGTTGTTAAAATGAAAAGCCTCTTTCCCATCGCCACGGCTCCATTATGCAGGCCTATACCTGTGCTGGCAGCATGCTCTTCTTCTCACCTCATATTGCCTTTTGCTTGGGGAGGAGATCCCTGCCGTGCATCTCAAACTGAAAACTGAAAGAAAATTAAGTTGCTGTTTAGAGTTCGAGCGAATTATGGAAAACGGGCCCTTTTTTGTCTACCAGGCGTGTTAGCATAAGCTATTACCCACCTTCTACCCCATTCCCTACAGTGGTAGCCGTCAGTATGGAAATCTCATCTAAACTTTTTTTGTCAGTTTGTACCTAAAGCAAGGAAGCACACACGTGGCATTTTGTTCAGACTGCGGCTACATGTTGAACATAATGGGCCACAAAATGGTTGATCTGGCTATTTGGGCCATTCTAATGGCTGACTTGAGTCATTGAACTGTAAAGCCTGGTAACCCAGTAATAATTAGCTTCTAATTCAGAAAAACACGAAGCTGAATCAACTATTTGGTAGCAGAACGTAATCAAAAACTAAACACTAACTAAATATGAGCTGCCTTCAACTAATTTGAGTTCTCTGTAGAAAAGCACAATATTTGATAATTTCACATTGTGTGTTGATATTTTATTTTTTAGTTTCTAATATAATTACAGGTTTTTTTTCGTTTAACTTTTTTTTTATTTTGTTACACTTACAGTTTTGCATGAGAATATCTAATTGCACATGAGCGCAGGGTCAGCTGAAGCTTTAGGACTTAAGCATTAAGGACCCAATCAATTGGAAGCCGAGATGCCCTTAATTGAATTGGCAATGATAAACCAAGCAAGCGGGAACATGGGTGGGTGATTACTGTTCTTTGGAGGGATGATTTTGGTGGTGCCAACTACCAGGGACATTGGAGAATCACAGAAACAGTCTGATGGCTGAATATGTTTGGCTAAAGGAATCTTTAGGTGGTATTACTTACGTTGTGAAGTAGATAGAAGACTGCAATCTATGTGTTATGTTTTGAGAATTTCCAACCAAGGAAAATCCCTCCAAAAACATTTCCAAAATGTTCATGCTTGGGGCCAACACAATGATAGCCTCTGTCAAGATGAAAATATTATTAGGGAGGGGCAACACACAAAGCCATGAACATCTAGTCTGACCCGTGGCTGGAAGTTCTGTCACAGACATGAGTTCAGGACAATGAATTTCACTTTCTTTGATGAGATATTGGGAGTCTGAAAAGTTAGGCAACTGATGCTGAGATTTCTGGCCGTATCTATAAAATATTACAAGTATTATTCACTAAATCTCCAAGGGTCCTTTTAGGGAATGGAAATCCAAGGCATTGGATTGAGCAGAGATCATTAACAAAATCAAAAAAGAAATTAATTCCATCTACTAAATCACAGTTACCCATTTTTTTTAGTCTCATAGCATCACATATCCAAAGAGTTAAAATTTTTAAATCATGTGTTCAATTCAGAATAGGATAGAATAACTAATTTTGCACTTATGTATTTTTTAGATTATGGTTTAAGAAGTATTTTAAATATAACTTAAAGACTGGTTTTAATTGTATTTATTATACTTAAATACATTTTAAATCACTCAAATCAATGTGTGCCATATACAATTAAATTAATTTTAAGTTAATCATATAAAAAGATGCATGATTGCTGAAAACTGTATTAAAATGACATACTATGTCTTGTTTGGTGTTAGGACTGAGTAGTAGAGTAAAATACACACTGGAATTTCACTCTGTGTTATAGCATCATTTAAAACAAAAAAAGTTCCCATGATCTTATGTTTAGAGTTCTTACATATTTCTTCTTTAAAATTACCTATTTATAAATATTTTAAATTTATTAATAAAAAAAGAATATGTCCACAGTAGATATTGAGAATCTTTATTTCTAATAAGCAAAAAGCCAAAGTGGATATGATAATTACTTTATTTTCTTTTTAATATTTTTAAAAATCAAGGTTAAAATGTAATTTGAATAATTTTACAGGTCATAAGTATACAATTCGATGAATTACTAAAACTAGTTAATGTACCTAACACTACAATTCAGTGGGTTAGTGGATAAGTGCAAATACACATATAGCTCCCCACCCCAATCAAGATCAAGAACATTTCCAACACAGAGTGTTTCCTCATGTCCCTTCCAGTTCATTCTCAGGTCGCTAAACAATAACGATTCTGGCTTCTAGCACCATAAATTAGCTGTGCTTACTCTTGAACTTCATATAAATGAAGTCATACAGGATGTCATCTTTGTCTCTTCACTTGACGTAATATCTTTGAAATCCAACCATGTTATTCATCTTGGGCATCCATAAATTTTTTATTGCTGGATAGTGTCTAATTATATGAGTGGACCCCAATTTGTTTATCTATTCCCCTGATAAACATTTTTGTCTTTTCCAGTTTGGAGCTATGATGTATAAAGCTGTTATAAACCATTCTTGTACAAATCTATTTGAGGATATAGGCTTTCATTTCTCTTAGTAAATACCTACGAGTGGAACTGCTGGTTCATAGAACAGATGCACACATATCTATGAGAAACTGCTTTCACTTTTCCTAAGTGGTTGTACTGTTTTAAACTCCTATCAGGACTATATGAAAGCTTGATTTGTTCTGCAGCCTTTTCAACCTTTGTTGTTATCAGTGTTTCATGTTTTAGCCATTCTAGCTGGTGTGAAATGGTATCTCATTCTAGCTTTATTAGCATTGTTTTGCTGAAGTACTAAACCTAGTTTCACTTATGCTAGAGGAATTTCATCCAGATTGACTAATGTAAGTAGGATATAGCATAGAGCATTTTAGGGCATGTTTTAAGAATTATTCAATATTTATTCTCATTTTTTAATTTCAATCTAATGTTTCCTATCTTTACTAGAAGTCTCATAGTTCTGAACTTAATAATAAATTATTGATAATAAAAATGATTATAACAATTATAATCCAGGCAAAACCATTATGCCACTAGTGTTAACTACACAAGCATTATGAAATCAGGCATAACTTTCAGTCCATTGAAACACTTCAGTAATACATTGATGTTGATAATAGTCAAAAGATCTAAAAGCAATTGGGTGTAAAACAGGTCATTGTCAATATACTTACTGGTTTCTAAATCCTATGCTTTTAAGTAATACTCTTTTAATATTAATGTTTATGCCATATTTTAGTAGTATAATGAGGGAAAAGAAGTATAAAACAAAAAAAGAACAAGGAAACAATCACTATGATAGTTAATGAATGTTAGTATTTTTAGAGTAATGCTGTCTATAAGTAGTCATTTTTATAACTGACCAGGAATTATATCCTAGAGGTGATCCTTCCAAGGTTTCTTTAACGTTAGGTTTTCTAGCACCTTGGTAAACTGAGGCTAAGACAAATCTATAGAAATTATTTCAAAAGTAAAACATTCAATCAGAAGCTAGTAGTAATGTGTCTACACAGTAACAAATAACCAATTGAACTTATTTTGCTCCCGTTGAAATGAATGGTTGGAAGAATTGTTCAGTTGTTTATTTGGGTATAGCCCCAGCCTCCCGGACTTTACCTATTCAATTATGTCTGAGTTGACATCTGACTCTGGAGATTGCAAAGATTATAAGTTATTTCCCTACTGGTACCAGAGGAATTAAGTCCTATTTAGGAAGACTTTGACTTTGCATGGAGGAGTTAAGAGATTTCAGTGAAAATTATAAAACTGTGTAAAAATAATAAAGCAGTAACCACAGGACGTAAAAATCTATCTGAATTCTTTAAAGGGTTATGAGTAATTTCCCTTGCATAAACAAGTTATTCTGAAAGGGTTCTAAAGTAATTTAGAGGGAAAGCCAGGAGAGCATATGAAAACCCACATGGCAAGCAGGATCACTTTTTTAAAAAGTTTGTCAATCTAATAAGCACTTAATTAAAGTCAACAGAGTCTCTAAGTCTCCAAGTAATTTTCAAAAAGAGCTTTTGGGAAAGGGAACATTTTTCTCCATGCTTGTCCTCTTTTTCTCTTGTTCTCCATTTGTCTGATAACTGTGGAAAGCCTTTATAATATTATCTTTGGGGTTTTGTTCTTATTAACTCTTTCTTCTCATCATGTAGCTCAGTTCAAGACCAGTCAAATACAAACTTTTTTTTTTTCTATTAAAATTCCAATATTGTGGTCTCAGAAAAGACTGAAGTTTTATCAGTCATTTGGGAAAAGAAGTTTTCACCAAAATGAAGTTTTTATCAGACTCTAAATGTGTAGCCTTGGGATGTCCTGCTAATATATATATATATATATATATACAAACACACACATACACACACACACACACACATATATATATAATATATAATATATATATATATAGTCATCCCAGATGCAGTTTTGACCTGCTCACTTCTTGTCAGAAAAGACTAAGAGGAATAAAAGGGAGAAGAGGGACCCAGGAAGCAGCCAAAAGTTAGAGGATGGAATGGAAAGAGTAATTATTTAATAGTTTGTTAAGAAAAAGTAAATTACTGGAAAAATGTCTGACCATTTTAGAAAACTTGGAAAATATAAAATGCCTGATCTCTAATAATCTCATAATATAGAAACAACTCCTATTCTCTCCTTGAAATATTTGACCAGTTCCTTCTCTGTACGTAAACTAGGATTATGGTTGTGAGCTTAGAAACTACTCCTTCTACTCTCCTACCCTTCAGCTCTTCTTTTTCCTCAATCTATTGACATTGGCTTGTTGCAAATTCTCCTAGGAAAATAATAGATATATTTTCAATTGAAATTTCAATTTCAATTCAAATGAGGCTCAGATGTATACCTGCATCTCTGATGAAATTGTGGAAACCAAGATGAATGCCTGAAAGGATTATGGGATCACTAGTAGAAAAATCCACCCTGAAACTAGAGGAGGGAAGCAATAGGGCCTGAGGGAAGAAGAATGTTTCCAGGTAAGATGTGGCCGTTACTAGAACAGAACAAAATCAACCACAGGAGAGACATTTGTGTGCTCAAAGGAAAGAAATACCATCTGAGTATAAAGAAAAAGTAGTACATATCAATATGTTTTTCTAAAATATATTGTTATTTTTATGTATTTTTCATCTGACAAGCAGTAGGACAAGAATTTGCACCTAAGAAGTAGTATTTCCAAAGCCCCTGCTTTTAATCACTATATGATTCTGCTTCTCATAAAAGCAATAAGCAAGCTATTAAATATTATTGGTTGCATGTGTCCTCACTCATTAATATTTCAATTTTATTTTATATTTGAGTAGGAAGAAGTTATAAAAATTCTTAATTTTAGAATATTTACAAATATTTAATTCATTTTATTCTTATTAGGAACTAAGGCCACAAGGCCACATATCAGACAATTACATTCAGTGCATATGATAAAATCTAAGTGCTTATAAAAGGAGGTTCTCCAAGGTCTTTAAAAAACAAATAGAAACAAAGCATTTCTTATTACCACTGTATGCATGTAAAAATCCATATGGGAGAATGTTCTTAAAAGGATTCTAATGCAATCTATCTACTGCATTTGCCCTTATACAATTTTCTAAAAAGTTAATCTTCAGTCTAGCCCATGTCTATCTATAATAAATTTTGCATTAATGCATAGCCTAATTTAATAGATCTTGATATAAAAAACAAAGTAGTATTTAGAAATTCCTCCTATATGAACTGGACCAGAAAGCTAGTGCAAATGAATGTTTCCTATTTGTGACAAAGAATTAGTGAGTCAAAGTCTTCTCTGAAAGACTGATTGTATGATATAATGAACTCTGTCTCTTGGAATGTAGAAATATTAGCAGAATTGAGGGTACAGCTCCAATGGTTAATTGCCTCTCTCCCTCAGTATGTGGGCATTTAGAGGAGTTCAGAATGGTCAGGTTGAGCCAGTGTGTTGTCTGCTGGCCTGCACCCATCCTCCCTTCATTGTCAATAGGAACAAAAGGGACCGAGGATGACGCTTAATGCTCCCACAGAGAATTTCTTCCCTAGAGTAAACTTAAATGGCTTAGAACAGGACCTTGCAAAACTATGCCTTCTAGATAACTTTGCACCAAGGAATAGTAGAAAACTGCTTTCCACTGCTAAGAGAAACACACCAAGAATGAACCAAGAACAGAATAAGGCCACCATCAATGTATGCATGTAGTCAACAGAACACACTCATTTAGATGGAAAACAAAGAAGTTTGGGACTCACCCAGGAGCCTTGGGTCTAAGCCTCCAAGAAATAAATTTATGCCAAATAAAAATTGTTATCTTCCAACTTCTGTAGTTAGGTCACTTATAAAATAAATTTGAAATTTATGTGCTCCTCTTTGCATATTTGTAAGTTGACATGTAAAAGTTTTTGTGCTAGGTTTACATAAGATCAATTATTGATAATAGAAAGCTAAAATATTGTACACTTAGAGAAAATGAAATATGATGAGGTTTGACTATAAATGGTATAAAAATTCTATATATTGATAAGATAGGTTTTAAATGCCTTATTGAATAAAGTACACCAAATCTGAAAGAAATCACATAAAGTTTTATATCTTTGGTTTTATTCAGTGTTATCTGGAAAATTTTAATTGTTTTGGAAAACATTCCAGTTACATGTAAAATAATCAGTGTCAGTAACTTATATTACTTCGGCAGTTTGAATGTGAGACATTCCAACACTGACTAAACAACCTATTTTTAATGCCACTCTTCATTTTTAATAGAAATATGTATAAGACAAGAAAGCTTTGAATAATTTGTAAAGGAAGCCACTGCAAACCCAATGTTTTGATTTTCCTTCTCATTAGCATTAGATTTTATACGTCAGGGCAATGAATCATTTTAAGATTTAGCATGGATGGGAGATGTGTATTTCTTCTGTAAAATGGCTAAAAGGACTATTTTGAAGGGACGGTCATTCTTAGGCAAGTTAATTTTCTGGAAGAAACTTTATATGGAATTTGAATAACTAGAAATTGATTACCCAAAACTATTTATGCTTGTGTACCACTCAAAAATCTTTTCATGACCTGAAGGGTACTCTTAACTCTTCTTGAACAGCTGGGTTAAGGAAGAACTCCCTTCCTAGATATGATCAACTTTCCAATAATAGAAATAATCTAAGACATCCATTGGTGAAAACAAGTGAGAGAACAGGGGACAAAGAGAGGAGAGGTAAAGGGGATATGAGCTTTTTGTTTTGGACACTTCAAAACCTGAGGAGGGCAGAAAGCTTACCTGGAACGTAGAATTAACAAGTGTTCCTCTATGAGTTAAAGACGGGAGTCTAGATTCCACAGGTAAGTGAAATCATATGGTATTTGTCTTTTTCTTTCACTGTGTGACTTATTTCACTTAGCATAAGACCTTTTAGCTTCATCCATGTTGCTGCAATTGGCAAGATCTCATTCTTTTTTAAGGCTGAGTAATATTCCTCTGTGTGTGTGTGTGTGTGTGTGTGTACAGCACAAAAACAAAACTAACAAATGAACATACACAAAAAACAGAAACAGGCTCATAAATACAGAGAACAAATTACTGGTTGCCAGAGGAAAAGGAGGTGGGAAGATGGGTGAAATAAGTGAAGGAGATTAGGAGGTACAAACTTCCAGTTATAAATAAATCATGGAGATGAAAAGTATAGCATAGGGAATATAGTCAATAATATTGCAATAACTTTGTATGGTGATGGATGGTAACTACACTTATTGTGATGAACACTGTCTACTGTATAGAATTGTTGAATCACTATTATGTAGACCAGAAACTAATATAACATTGTATTTCAACTATAATTCAATTAAAAAAAAAGATAGGAGCCTAAAATTCCCCAAATTCAGTTTTAAATAAAAGATTAACTCATTCATTGTGCTTTTCAGCTGCAATAATTATCAGAATCATGGTTTATATCTTTGCTCTTGAAGTGTGCTTTGCTATACCACACATTTTCCAGATATCTCTATCCAGGGTAGCTGGCAAGCAGGTGCTCATGATTAGTTGATGAGGCTACTCAGCAGCACCTGCATTGGACAAGGCATCACCAACATTTCAGAGAGCAGAAGCCTCCACCACACCCCGGACCTCTCAGCCAGCCCCTGCCCAGGAGTGCAAGTGTGCATATGCACACACACATACACACACACACACACGGGTGTACAAAGGAGCGTCATTGAATATCAGCATTGGATGTCAACACCCTCTAGAAATCTAGACAATCCAGCCAGACTCAGCTGACTTCCTGCAAGTTTGAGTGGACTCTTGAAAAGTGGCCAAGAAAATGAGGGAAACATGCCGTTATGCCAGTTTGTAGGCCCAAGCCTCAAGAGACCATCAGCTTCCACTACTTATCTTTTGGAATAGTTGTTCTTAGAACTCAGCTGACATTTTGTGAGGAAGCCAAAGCAATCCCTTGAAGAGGTCTACTCAGAGAGAAATGAGGCCACTAACTGTCAGCCCGACTAAGCTCCCAGATAACAGCCAGCACTAACTTCCCAGCAATAACTTGTATGTAAAGCATCTTGCAAGTGGATTCTTTACCTCCGGCTGAGCCCCCCAGATAATGGTCCATGAAACAGTGATGAAATTTTCCAAACTACTGATTTTTCAACAAAATGAGCGATTGTTGTTGTTTTAATGCCATTAATTTTGGGGATGATTTGTTACATAGCAATTAATAAAATCAGAACACTTGCTTACACACCTAGCTTAAAGGGGCATATCCCATTAATTTCATCCCTGCTATTATTCTCTTCTGCGAGAATTGCTGATCTTTTTCTGACTTCTCCAGAAAAATGTTTACTATGGACCAACTCATCTGTCTGCCTATACCTTGTCTACCCTCATGTTTCATAATCCCAGGATTTCTCACCTCAGCTGGTCTTGCATTCTGCTCAGAAATCCAGTATTCCTGTACCTACCCTCTCTTATTTTCCGCAAATGTTTTAAGCCTACTCCCCTTTTCTCAGTCCTTTGACCAAGAAGCCTAATCTCACTCTCAGCAGGTAAACTGAACCCTCGAGTCCACAGCTGCAGGAGCCACCGGATGGAAACTGCCGCCACTTGTTCCATCAGTTTCCCTCACTTCACCTTTCCTCCTCACCGGCTCCTTTGCTGTGTTCTTCCGTGTCGTAGTTAGCTACAGTTAAACATTTCCCATATTGGGCAAATGAAGAACACTGATGTTTCATGTTATCCTGCAGCCTTGATTCTCAGCTTTCCTGAATATCCAAGGTTCCTGAGAATATTCTTAGGTGTGCAGCTTCCACTCTCTTATCCTCCCATTCATGCCATAACCACCTGGTCCAATCCCCGCTCCCCCACCCCCAGTGAAACTGATTGTCTTGGGGCAAATCTTCCCCTGTTACTATAGCCATTGGGAATCTTTTATGTCTTATTTAACTTGATATCTCTTCACCCCTTGATTTTTTTCCTTACACATGTACCCCTTGATTTTGTCGGCCACTTCTTGTTTCTGAAATGTTCTGTTCCTTTGGCTACTATTACTTGTTCTCCAAATGTTCTTCTACCTCACTGACTCCTTCTTCCAAGTCCAGTTTGTTATCTCTTCTTATTCTCCTTGCTCCTGCAATTTACTCTCATTCCAAGCTCTGCTATAAGTAGGAGTACCTATATCACATTACATACACTGCCTGGGTGACCTCTTGTGAGCTTATGATTTCAAAATTCATATTTCCATCCCAGATATTTTCATGAGATCTAGACCTATCATCCATATGCCTGTATACTGCTATCCACAGATCTACCCAAAACAACTTGTCCAAAATAATATACATCATGACTGCTAAATGTCCTTATTCTCCTATTTTCTTAAGTAAATAACAAGACTACCCTTTCAATTGCTAAAGTCAGAAATTCAAGTTTCATTTTCATTCTATTCTTTTTCTCATCCTCCATATCTGGACATTGACTATTCTTGTTAGTTGTACATTTGAACTGTCTTTTAAGTCTCTGAACTTCTTTCCATCCCCAGTTTAGAAAGGAATTTTCTTTTTCTTACATAGTAGCTACAAGCTGTTTAGAATTATATTTCTAAAATTTAAATATAATCATGTAACTCCTTCCATCAGAAAAACTTCCATTAATGACTTTTCCTTTCAAAGTCCTGCTCAACTCTCTAGCTTCATCCTCTGCATCACTATTACCCATCTGCCACCACCAGCCCCAAGCTTTGTTGGTTTCAATCATGGTCACGGAGACTTTACACATGTTTTCCATCCTATATATAACACTTACAATCCTGTTCCCCCTACCCATCTAGCCACCCACCATAGCAATTTTGGTCACTTCTCTGACCTCCAATTAAACTTCACTTCTTCCAGGAAAAGTTCCTTAGACTGTAACATCCAGGTGACATAGCCATCACAAGCAAACTTCTAGTATACTGATTATCCCTCAGATTGGTACTTACATGCCACATTGTGATTTCTCGTCTTTTTGGTGAATTCTACAAATTTACAAGCTTTGTGAGAGTAGGCAATGTGTTACTTTTGTTTAGAATTGTATCTTCAATGCAGAATCTTTTCAACAGCACATATACCATACATATTTTTGAATAAATAAATGAATGGCCCTCTCATTTTTTGCCAATGAGAAGATTAAGTCTCTGAGAGCAAACTGAAGACACCACATTATATGGACTTTTGTCTGCCAGCAGGTTGAAACTTCATTTGGCTAGAGTTCCTTTGAATGTAAAGTTTTGCACTGAAGAACTTCGGAGTACAGACATTATTAAACTCTGATGACAGTGTGAGATCAGGTCCTGTTCCTTAGTCTGTTTTTCAGGTTCCTAACTCTTTGAATACAGAGTCAGGGGAGAAGATAAAGAATGTTTATACTTAAATTTTTTTTAATGTCATTAAATAAGTTGTTTTCTTTATTATTAAAACAATTAAATGTGGGGATTTAAAACTTTATATTTCTGGTGAATATTTTGATGTCTAAATGAACTCTTCATCTGTTCTTTGAAACAAATATCTCTGTTATATTTGCTGTAATAGCTGCTTCTCGACAACAAAAATAAATAGAAAATGGAATATTTGTTCAATTCTGTTGATTTTCTTAATCATTGACCCTCAACACAATTTGTCCACTAGAATTTGAACCCCTGGTGGACCAGAACTCTGTTTTATTTATTTTTGTAGCTCTGGCACTTGTCATAGTATCTAGCAAAACGAAGGTAGTTAGTACATGTTAGGTATGTACATAATTTTAAAACTGTTCAATTCATTGTGAGAACAGTGAGTAAAAAAAAATACATCCATTCTTTTTCAATCTTTATATGATTCAAATCTACTTTCTAGATATATTATGCATGTGAAGGCCAGTCAACTGTCTCTCCTGAAAAAAGGAAAGATGCCACTCAGAATTAAAGATAGATATTTCCCTGTTGGCAAATATATTCTGTACATAAAACTTATTATTTGTTTTTCTTCTCCAGAAGAAACATCATCAAAACCATAAACTCAGAGGTTGCCCAGTTTGCGTTTTATTACTGTGGAGAAGATGTCTATTCACACAACTGCCAGTTGCTTTATTTTTGATAAAGCATCTGTAATTATTTTTAATTTGAATATAAATTCCCTTTGTTGAAAGAAAACACTTAACCTTAGTTATGTTAGAAAGGAAAACAGCATAAAAACTGGCTATATACGTATTTAAAATCACACACATAAAAATATTAATTAAGATAAAACATACTATAGTCTCTATAATAAACACAAATTAATAATCCAATCAGGAATGTGAGCACCTTCAGAAAATTATGACATGAATCACGTAATCTCACAAAAAAATTAAGTTCAGGAAAATGACGTGGACTTTAGTTAACGGCCTAGTTAATTTTGACACCTTTGACGAATTTTTTCCGACTACATAAAACAAAATCTTCATCTGTTAATAGAGCAGATTAAAAAAAAAAAAGTTCTGTATTTTTTAGTTCCTCAAACAATCAATATGTGGAAGGATTTATTTAAAAGCTGTCAACCAACAGAAGAAACTAGAGAATACAAACAAAATTGCCCTGACTATTCTTTGAGTAAGATTCTGAGATAAAGACAGACATAAGGTATTTCTTCTAGCTTTTCAGGGATTTAAAAATGGAAAATTTATTTACCATTGTAATGGATTGTGTTGTAATCAATGCTGTGAGGTACTGTCCAGATTCCCTTCAGGACTAGCCATTTATTCTTGCAGCTGATAGCTGACAGCTCTCAGCTGAGTCCCTCTTTAGGAATGGCTTTTGTTGGGACTATATCAAATTCATATCTTCCCTGTACCCGGTCCTATGTCCTTCACACCCCACTCTCCACAGAGCTGATCCTGAGGGTATCCCTAATTAACATTTGCACACAAATCTTCGACTCAGAATCTGCTTCCTAGAGAACCTAACCTAAGATAGATATTCAAACAACAACAACAACAACAACAACAACAACAACAACAACATAGGCTGTGTGTTTACAAGGGCAATACAATTGATTGAAAATGAGAACTCTATCTTAACCTCCTTTGTCTGAAACACCTTGGAAGGTACATAGTCATCTGGAGATGGGTGTATTTCACTGATCTGACCAGGTATTTTTTATATAGGGAAAGCATGCACCCAAGTACACACACACAATGTGTCTCATGCCTCTCACTGTCATCTTAAGAAGGTTGTCACTTCCTTATTTCTTCCAGTCCCTTATACTTGCCATTTATTTTGCCACAGCCAAACATACTCAAAATTTACATAAATAAAAACAAAAATAAAACTAAATTATATGTCAACTGACTCTGTTTTAGACACAAACATGTGGAATCAGACTTTCCTGATTGCCCAAAGCAATCATTTTCCAAACTTACTTGGGTTATAAGAAACTAGGACACTTTCAAAAAATATGGAGATTATGATTCAGTCACTCTGGGTAGTTTGATAGAGTTTCAATATGTTTCCAGGTAGATACAATAATCAGGTAAACATGAGAAAACGATAGCCAAGAGAGAAACTAATAACCTAAAATCCTGCAGCCTAGTGCATCTCAAACTTTAAGTACATACAAGTCAATGAGTGTCTTGTTAAAAAGCATATTTTGACTCATTAGTTCTGGGCTAGGGCCTGAGATTCTGAATTTCAAGCAAGCTTCCAGGTGATAACTGATTGTCCATGTAACACTGAGTAGTAAAATTATAGCCCATCCAGAACACCTAGAAGAGAGAGCATTTCACACGTGTATTTTAGGTCTTTTGGGAAAATGGAGCCTTCGAAGATTTGGGAGGGTTTACATAAGAGCAAGCTCACGTTCTGCATTCCCTTTGTTATCTATCTATCATCTATCTATCTATCTATCTATCTATCTATCTATCTATCATCTATCTATCTATCATCTATCTATCTATATCTATCTATCTATCTATCTATCTATCTATCTATCTATCTATCTATCTATGCATTTTGCAATTGGTATCTGCAAAAGGTACAGAAGGGATATTGCTTTTAGCCCACATGAACATCAAACTATGCTTTGGTTTGATGACCATCACTATTACCACATGTTAGAGATGTCTGTGACTCTCACTCCTTAACTAAAGCTTCCCTACTCGAACTCCCAGTGTTGACCTCCAGTAGTTTCAAATTGATCATCTGCTTTTCATTTCCTCAGTTCAGCTTGATGAACGGATTTTTAAGGGACTTGGAAAACGTCTTCTAGAAAAAGGTTTATGTGACGTGTTCTTGAGTGACTTGCAGTGTAAAACTAGTCAATAGATTTGTTTACTGTATGTTTCCATTTAAAGGAAAAATGACTTTTATGACCAGGATAGAATTGGTAGCTCAAGGTTGATGATGAGAATTAAATGAGTGTTTTGAAAGTTCATTTATCACCCATATTTCCTTTCAGTTCTGCTTTATTGTCTGGTCTTTTTACTTTGGGTGGCCCCAAGGGTGTAACCGTTGTGTTTTAGACAGGCATGCCCCTTATGTAGAAAATGGATTTTGTACCTATCCATATATGTACGTGTGTGTGTGTGTATTTTCTTTTTTGTCTTTCCTGATTAAAGCACTATGCTGTCACTGCTACAAAGTCTTTATTCTTGGGACTATCTGGGGATAAACCTAACCCAAATATAATTAAATTAAGTTAAATAACAACTAAGGTGTCAGATAACTTTAGTCAAGGTCTCCTTAGAATAGAGGAGGCTTTGTCACAGAAACCTAAGTCCTGCCGGAACTTCCTTGCACTTGGTTTTGATTCTGATTTGAATTGAGTGATATTTTCTTTCAAACCTTCATGAAGATCGCTGATCTTTTTCTCTAATTTCAAGCCAATGATTGGTATTCTTTTTTTGTTATGTTAATCACCATACATTACATCATTAGTTTTCGATGAAGTGTTCCATGATTCATTGTTTGTGTATAATACCCAGTGCTCCATGCAGTACGTGCCCTCTTTAATACCCATCACC
The DNA here is from genome assembly GCF_011800145.1 of Mirounga leonina. Lineage (NCBI taxonomy): Eukaryota > Metazoa > Chordata > Mammalia > Carnivora > Phocidae > Mirounga > Mirounga leonina. The sequence goes on along the minus strand of NW_023270377.1, from coordinate 82,720,079 downwards.
AGGCTAACCCATTCCCCCAGCCCCCTCCCCTCTAGAACCCTCAGTTTGTTTTTCAGAGTCCATAGTCTCTCATGGTTCTTCTCCCCCTCCGATATCCCCCCTTCATTCTTCCCTTCCTACTATCTTCTTTTTTTTTTTTTTTTGACATATAATGTATTATTTGTTTCAGAGCTACAGGTCTGTGATTCAACAGTCTTACACAATTCACAGTGCTCACCATAGCACATACTCTCCCCAATGTCTATCACCCAGACACCGCATCATAGGCTTTCTCCTATGGTTAATTCTTCTTCTTTTACTTTTTTCTTTTCTTTTTTTGGACACAGATTTGCAAAATGAATTTCCTGCAAAGACATTCCTGTATCATTAAATAATTTTTAAAAGTCTTACATTACAAGGTTTCTTTTTCATTTGTGTTAATTTGTAAGAAATATAAAATATTTTCAAAGTCCAGATAATTTGGTTTGTTCATTTTCATAGTCTGGAGTTTTCCTTTGTGTGTGAGAACTAGATTAGCACTTGTTATTGGGTGCTATTGTTAATTACTACAAATCTCCCGCATATCTTGGATAATTTATCTGAACTATGGAAGGGTAACTCAGAGTCTAAATCAGAACTGGTCACTGAACTATTTGAAGAAAAGATATGCATTAATATTGAAGAGAATTTACAAGGTCATTTCTATGAACTCTTCTCTCCCTTTCTTGGAACATCAGGGGTTCTAGGTAAAACAGGAAAATAAAACAAACACATTTTGTCTTCCACAGTTCCCGGATCCTTTTAAGTAGATTTTATTCCCTATGTATGCCTTCTTTTACGCATTGCTTCTCAATGAGTAACCAACACCCAGAGTTTTTAATTCAGTAGGTCTGGGGCAGGGCCAAAGAATGTATATTTCTAAAAAATTCCCATTGATGCTGATGCTGATTCTACTGGTCCAGAGAGCCCATTTTGAAGACCATTGTGCCTACTTGTTTTCACATTTCTCCTTTACAGTTTCTGGAGTTTCTTTTCCCACATCAAATATTTAAGAAAGAACAAAAATAAACTACCTATACATGCAACAATATTAGCAAACTCCAAAAATGTTATGCTGTTAAAGAAGACAGACATTAAAAGGTATGCACTGTATGGTTCAGTTTATATCTACAGTTCAAGAACAGGCAAAGCTAATGCAAGATGATCTGAATCAGAAGAGTGGTTATCCCTAAAAGTACAAGAAGAATAACTGGAAAGAACATGGAAGAATGTTCTGAAGTGATGTAAATGTTCTATATCTTGGTTTGGGTAATAGCAACATGGTGTGCATTTGTTAGAACTCAGCCAATTATACACCAAAGATATGTAATATTTTATACATGTAAATTATACCTCAATGAATAAAAAAAATGATTACCAAAAATAAAAAAATGGCTGCTCATAGAAAAAAATCTGTTAAGCCAATTTAGACTAAAATTAAGAGGATAGACTTAATATGGCTTCCTCTCAAGAGCATTTGAATGTTAATAGATTAACAACCAGAAGAAAAAAAAAGATCCTTTTAATAGTGGATTTTCAGGTATTTGCTAGACTCTGGGGATCGACTATTGTGGAAGCAGGGAAGATTCCTGAGACTGCTCTCAGCACTATTTCTCTATTTGCTGACTGGATTACCTATACATCTTGGAATTTTACTTTTTTGTCTCCTCAGGATGGGTAAGCATTCATGTGAGGACTTTCTTACCTTCCAAAGTAATGTAGCACTCTCCCCAACCCAAAAAAGTCTTTATCACATGATCACATTGTATAGCATCATTCCAATCCAAAATTATCTTGTTTATTCATGCTTCCTTGGGGATTTTTCATTCCACTCAAGCATAATATAACCTCCACAGTAATAGGTAATATGTCTGTTTTGTTTGCACTGTATCACCAGCACCAAAAATAGTTTACCTTTTCAGTTTCTAAATGTCTATAAAGTAAAAAACATTATCTAGGTTAAGAGAAGTTCAACCCTCCCCCAGAAAATTTCCAAAGGCTATACACACATGTATTTTCACCTTGGAAACTTGGAAAAACATACTCATGGCTCATGAGTAATGCTGTGGGCAGAAAACAGCACAAAGACACCTCCTGGCTAACTCTAGATAATAGCAGAAAGTAAATGGACTGCTCAGAGGATGGCTTCTTAAATTTCCTTTTCCAGAGCTGCTATCTAAAAGATAAAGTGTCATACAAATTATATTGTGACTGTGGGTCTCAAAGTTTAAAAATCCTGGTTCTAGGTTTTGCTGCTAACATCTTGTATAACCTTGAACCAATATGACCCTTAAAATGGTATTAACTATCTCTATCCCACCATTGACCATATAGAGCTATTCTGTGCAATAATACTTAAAAAAAAATCAAAACATTTTATTTGAATGTGAAGTATTATTTCTATTTTTATTAATATTAAATAAGATTATTATAAGAGTGATGGTGATTATAGTATTACAGAATTACAAGAACTACAAGGAGTATTACAAGCATAATTTAAAAGTAAAATCTTTTAAACTTTGGAAGTATATTTTTTCCATGTAAATACTAAAGTTCTCAAATAATGTGATCATAAACTTTGTGGCGAGAACTTAAGAATTATCTAAAAATTTCTTTATTATAACAAAAAATTCTTTATTATACAAATAAGAAAAATTAAGCCCAGAAAAATTAAGTTGAGTTACTCTAGATATCACTACTATTTATTCACAAGATTGAGACTGGACTCCAGAGATCTCTTTACTCCCAACTCAAGGAGTAAAAATGACCCAAAATGTAAAAAAAAAAAAATTCTACTTATTTTGTATCTTTAAGGACTAGTGTTTTAAATATTAAGTTCCAGGCCATGAATATCCCAGCATGATACTATTCTTCTAGAGTAATTTGCCATTGACTGTGGGTTTAAAAAAATCAGTGAAAAATATGAAGGTACCTAGTGGAAAGTGGATTGTGCAGACATTCTTATATAAGTGAAAACATTTTGTTTATAGCTTAGTCTTTGGGTTCTTAGAATTTTCCTTTTAAAAGGGCAAAAACCATTTGTGCTATCAGTTAAACCTTTTTAAAATTGTTGTTGTTTTTCAGAAAGAGAAAATGCTTTTGGGGAATCCATTTAGTAAAGTTGAGTCTTTTGAAAAATGTTTCTGTCATCACTGTGGACTATTTGGTTCACCTGTTAATTCCCAAGAACATGTACTTAGTAAAAGGACTCTGCCCCAGGCAATCCCTCTTAATGCTGGAACCAAATCAATAGAATGGATGGGATGCATATAAATGTTTTGTCACCTTCCCAATACCAGAGAGCTCAAATTGCTGAACATTTCATTCCCTTTCGTGGCTGAGAAATGTGTGTTCCTTATTATAAAAGGTTTAGGGATGGCATACTGCGTAATGGCTCAGATGAGTGAAAACAAATTTAAATATAAGCAATGCACTGGCTTATACTTTGTATGTTGTAAATACTCTTAGAAACAGTATGAGGCCTTATTAAGTTTGAACCTCAGGTCTTTCAACTTCCCTGAGAAAAGAGAACAAATGGTAAATGAATGAGAAAATAAGTAACTAACCTCTGTGATTTCCCACTTCAGCTCAAGCCCAGATATTTTTGTCAATTGTTAATTACAGTCATATTTCTCCAAAGCATTTTCTTTTTTTAAGGAGGAAAAAAAAAGGAAGAGAAGCATCTCAATGAGAAAGGCTAAACCATGCAGTGTAGGTTCATACTTTTCTGGGTGGGAGGAGCTTTCTGGGATGAAGATAATTGGTAGGGCTGCCTCCTGGATCAGAGAGATCAGGGTGTTTAGCTGGAGAGGGTGAAAGAAGAAATCGGACTGAGACAAGTTAAGAGGTAGGACTAGATCCAGATTCAAAGGAGAAAATGGCAAGAACTCTGGCTCAAGAGTGGGAAGCCTCAGAGGAAAGATGAGAGGAAAGTATGGTGGGATGTGAATATGTTCATTCAGCCCAGAAAACATGCTCAGTATTGCATGCAGTGCTGATACTGCATGCAGGCTCCCCTTTGTTTCCAGATTCATACTCACATCTGATGGTGTACACATGCCCAATGCCTCTATCATTGTAGAACTTTTCATTATGCCTCATAGGTCTAGCAGAGTCCTGGGCTGACAGCACGAAGGAAACATAGCGTTTTTATATGAGGAGGAATTAAGGCACAGAGAAGTAAATTAACTGATTTAAGATCACACGAGTGAATTACTAATAAGATTTGCATTAGGACCAATGTCCCAACTCGTCATCTTGCACGATTTCTGGAATTGTTGCATTGGATGTGACTTAGAGGTCATTTAGGCTAGTCTTCCATCTTCTGGCCCACCTTCCCTTGGAAGCTAAAATCCTGAGCTAGCATCGCATCCACCCATTTCAGCTTTGTCCTGATTCCTTTCAGGATGAGTGGTAGTGCCTATCAAGAATATTAAACAGATGGTTTTGCTGAGCATGAAACCCTGGGCTTCTCTGAAATGCCCTGAAATGTCAGTTACTGTTTTGATTGCTTTCTTATTTTTCTGTACAGACACTTGTTGACAGGAAACTCTGTGGCTACCATTCATTGCATTTAAGTAATCAAACAACCACAAACTGTCACTGTCACTTTCATTTCCTGTCATCATTCATTTTCTTTAGCTGCTCCCAGTTTATCATTGAAGCTGGATGTCCCCTGTGTCTGTCTGTGTATCAGGAAGGAAAGAGTGTAGGTGTGTGCAGGTGCTGGAAAAAGACATGAGAAGGAAGCCATGAATGCTTACAACCCAGCTTCTGGCTTTCAGTGTATGTCATTCACCTGCGGTTTTAGAAACATTTCTTTTGTTTCTAGGATCAAATGGAAATCCTAGCCTTATTGCTGCTGGATTTTCTTAATCCTCCCACAGTAGTTAAAGACTATCTCTAGCTTTACTTTTTTTTGTGGTAGCTTGCACAGTAGTGCTGCAAGGCAGGCTTACCTGCTTCCATCAGCAACGACAGGAGAAAGCTTCATGACGGTGAGAATTGAATTTGGTTGTCCTTCACAAGGACCTTTCTCCCAGCTGTTTCTATATAAATGTATGTCTCTATAGCTTGGAAGACTATCAGGAAACAGGTGTTTTTCTATTAACAGCCAGGATGTACCAAAGGAAGGAGAAGGTACAGCAGTATGTGAAAATCAGGTGGTCCACGGTTGAATACTTTGTACACAATAACTAATGACTCAAAGCTTATATCTATTTATAATAAATCTATAATTATAAGCCAGGTGGCTGTGGTTAGGAGACTGTGGGGGTTTTTAAACAGGTTACTTGACTCACCATCACAGCTTCAGAGACAAGGACACCTGGATGGAGCAGTATGCGCCTGCCCATCAACAGCACAAACGTGCTCTGCCCAAGCCTCTCTCTGCGATGTCTTCTAAATCTGCACACGCAAAAGTTGTCATCTACAGATCACCATCTCCATTTGCAAATATAACAGCCAGAAAATCTTACATGAGATGCTATGGGCTTTGATCCAGAAGTTTTGCTGGTTTTCCTGATGAATCTTATGTTGAATTGATATAGATGGGGGTTTGCTAATACAGTATTTTGAAATCTAAAATGTCATCCTATCAGTTGACCCTATGGCTATAGATTTTTCATTTTTTTCCCCTTACCATTTAATTGAGAATCCATGAGGGATGGTTTTAATAGTGGGATCATGGCAATGGTATATTGTGAAAGTGAAGCTATTAGCAATTTGTCAAATGTGTATTGAATATCTCATAGGTAGTGACTGTGTTGGGGTCTGTGAGGGGTAGAAAGAAGGACATACAGGAGACGGCCCCTGTACTTCTTCTTAACAGGGGAAACAAGACATGATAAAAAGATTTAAAATAATTGTTTATATTACATATTCCATCCCTGGCACAAACAATATTTGCTAAGCCAGTAAGACATGGGAAAATAACTATGCAAAAAATAGGTTACCTCTAAAGCTTCAGGAAGAAGGTGGGACTAGAAGCATGGACAGCAATTGCAGAAGTAAAAAGAAGGATAGTAAAGGGCATTTGGGTGTGCTGATTGTTTTAGTTTTCTTTTGCTGCAGGACAAAGCACAAATTCAGCCACTTAAAACACCTACTTATTATCTCCCATTTCTGTAGGTCTGGCATCTGGCATGACTTGACTGGGATCCCTGGGCCACATCCCCCAAGGCTGCAAACAAGGTGTCATCCTGGCAGCATTAATATCTGTAGCTCAGTTTCCTCTACCAAAGGCATGGGGTTGTTGGCAGAATTTGGTTTCTGGCAGCTATGTTATTGAGGTCCCCGTTTTCTTGCTGTCTGTCGTCTAGGGGCCACTCTCCTCTTCTAGAAGCCCCTCTCAGTCCTTGCCACCTGGACCCTCCATAGGCTCTCTCTCAGCCTGCCATCTGCTTTCTTCAAGGCCAGCAGGAGAATGTCTGCTGCTTTCAAACCTTCTTCAAGAAGGGCCTAGTCTCTCTTGTAAAGGCTCACCAGACTAAATCAGACCCATCCAGGTTAATCTCCCTTTTAATTAACTCAAATGCAGCGGATTAGTCAGCCTGATTAGTATCAGGAGTGAAATCCAATCATATTCACAAATACTGCCCTGTTCAATGGGATGAGATCGCACAGCATGTGTACCTAGCGGTAAAAATGTATGGAAGGGTCTTAGAAATCTACCTACCACAGTGATGGAGACAATGTGTCATGAGGTGATTTTACATGGTGTGTTTGGAACATAGTTATTAGATCCTTCCAACTGTAAAAGTCAATTATGAAATAATTTTAGAACTGCAGGTTTACAAAAAAAAAAAGGAAATAAAGAAAGAAAAGAAAAGAAAACATTGAGGACAATAAATGCATCAAGTCCTTAAACCATTTTGAGGGGTTATATGTACTTAAGGCAGCATTTTAAATGAGGCAGTGAGGGGAGCCACCACCCAGCGGGCTTAACAATCTTGAGACATGTTGTCAACTCTGACTTTTTAAAGTCAGTGATAATGACTTAGAGCAGGGTTGGAAAATTGGGGCCCAAGGTCTACTTTTGTAGAAGCCTCTAGCTGACAGTTGTTTGTTCCACCGTGAAGGGTTGTGAAAAATTAAAAAAAAAAAAAAAAAAAAAAAAAAAAGGAAAGAGAAATAGAAGAAGGAGAAGACAAAGAAGAAGAGGAGTGTGGGAAAGAAGCAGAGGAAGTGGAAGATGAGGAGAAGGAGGAGGACAAGGAAGAAGAAGGTATTTACGTGGCCCTCAAAACCTAAAATGTTTACTATTTGGCTCCTCGCAGAGATAGAGTGCTATCTCCTGAGCCTAACTCTTAGGCAAGAAAACCAAAGGCAGTCTTCAAGTTGGAAATTTTAGAACACAGGGGCTAAAGAAATCACATCAAAGTTTAAAGAAATCATATCAAAGTTTATATTAAAAGGCTGAGGAATCCTCTGTCCCACCTCGAACTAAAGCACCCAGAAGGGCTCCCAGAAAGAGTGTGGGGGGAGGGAGGATGTAAGAATTCTCACTTCCCTGCTTAGAGTTTAATTGCCCCAAGTGCCAGTCTGGAGCTCAGTGTGTCACTCAGTCACTGTTTCAGCTCTGCTTACAAAACTGTGGTCCAAAACAATAACTGACATTATTTTGATCTGAAAAAAATTTTTTTAAAGATTTTATTTATTTATTTGACAGAGAGAGACAGTGAGAGAGGGAACACAAGCTGGCAGAGTGGGAGAGGGAGAAGCAGGCTCCCTTTTGAACAGAGAGCCTGATGCGGAGCTCGATCCCAGGACCCTGGGATCATGATCTGAGCCAAAGGCAGACGCTTAACAACTGAGCCACCCCGGCGCCCCTTGATCTGAAATTTTTATACTAATTGTTTTATTGTGTTTATATTTTCATTTATTGTATTTAGCATTTACTAGGTATTCTTTATCTGAATATGCATGTTTTCCCTCTTTTGAGAAATTCTTTTCTATTAGTGTTTCGATCATTTTAATTAATCTGTTTTCTTTATTCCTCTTTTCAATATCTCCACTTACTGATGCACCTGAATGTATCTTCAATGTAGTGGATCTTCTCACATATATTCCCTTCTTCTGGTCTGTTTTGTTTTTTTTTCTTTTCCTTTTATGTTTTTTTCTTTCTTTCTTTCTTTCTTTTTTTTTTTTTTTTTTTTTGTCATTTTGCCCTTTGGAAGATTTCCTCAAATTTATTTTCAAGTATTCTGTGGAACCATTTATATTAACAACCATACATGTCATTTTATTATTCTCTGATTATTTCCTTTTTTATAACACCCTGTTTTTGTTTTATGATGCAGAGTCTTCTAAAATTTCTCTGAGTACAGTAATAAACCTTTTGCTAAATTTCTCTTCTGTTTCCTAGACTTTACTTTGTTCAGAAGTGTTTCTTTGTATGTTTATCTTTGGTTTTCACTTTAATCTTGAAAGTTTTTATCAAATGAATGTCCTCTTAGACTTTCTCTTCTAGTGGATTCATTTTCTTATTATCCCTTTACAGCATTTCACTTATTCTAAGCAGGGAGACATGGTAAACATGGGTAGCCAATCTGCTTTCTTTAACTAGAAGCCAAAATTTTGCTTTGGTGAATATTTTGATTTTTTTTTTTTAAACAATGTCATTTCATTGTCCTCTACCTGTCATGACTTCTGGAAAAGCAGACTACAAAATTCTTATGTTTGGTACTCTATATGTAATATGATTTTTTTTCTCCAGCCACCTTCAAGTTTCTCTCTCTCTCTCTCTGACTGTTTGAGCTTAATATGTCTAGATTTGGGGGGTTTGGTGTCCTTTAGGTATTTCTGTGCTTCTTGGATATGTGGTTAGTCAATTTGATATGATTTCACAGTTCTTGGAGGCTGTGTTCTGTTTCCTTTAAAAAAAAAAAGGCATTCTTCGTCTCTATCACTGCTTATCATTTCTCGTATTTTTGTTTAATTCCTCTCATGGTTTCCATGTCAGAGCTGAAAGGATCAATTTTGTATTGCATGTTGTCACATTTTCCAATTACAATGTTAACATTAATCAGAGTCATTTTAAATTCTCTGTCCATTGTAATATCTGCATCATTTCTGAGTCTACTTCTGATGACTGCTTTGTCTCTTGTAAGTGTTTGTTTAAATTATTATTATGATAAAACACTTAACATGAGATCCTCCCTCTTAACAAAGCTTTAACTATATAATACAGTATTGTTAACTAAGGCACATTGTTATAGAGCAGATCTCTATAACTCATTTACCCTGCATTAATAAAGCTTTACACCCTTTGAACAACTCCCATTTCTCCATCCCCCCTAACCCCTGGCAACCACCATTCTACTATCTCTATGAATTTGACTACTTTAGATATTTCATATAAATGGAAATATGCAGTGACTAGCTTCTATGACTGCTTTAGTTCACTTAGCATCATGTTCTCCAGGTTTCTCCATGTTGTCTCCCATGGCGGGATTTCCTTATTTTTTAAGGCTGCATAATATTCCATTGTGTGTATACATCATATTTTCTTTATACATTCATTCATTTATGGACATTTAGGTTGTTTTTTAGCTATTGTGAATAATGCTACAATAAACATGGGAGTGCTTCTTCTTTTTTTTTTTTTTTTGGATATATACCCAGAAATAGGATTGCAGGATCATGTGGTAATCCAATTGTTAATTATTTGAAGAACCACCATACTGTTTTCCATAGTGGCTACATTGTTTATATTCTCACTAGTAATGCATAAAGATTCCAATTGCTCCACATCCTCCCCAACATTTGTTATCTTTTTTATTTTTTATTTTTCTTTTTTTCTCTTTTCTTTTCTTTCTTTCTTTCTTTCTTTCTTTCTTTCTTTCTTTCTTTCTTT